>NC_134360.1:243897385-244122385 GCF_048569485.1 Anomaloglossus baeobatrachus
AGTCTTCCTCTAGTCAGCACTTTTTTGTTTTTTGGGGGGGGGGGGGGAGATGTTCTCAGCTTTATTTCCCTCTCTCCTTTCAGAGACTTGTTGGCATTTTGATGGGCGCCTGTCATCAGCCGGGGCTTCTCCCCAGGGAGATCCTTTTGAACTTTCGCTCATAACATAAATCAGTGGCTTCGGCTCCTGGGAGGAAATATGTGTCTTTATAAACCCTGTACCTTGAATTCTGTTATGTTCAATCTTGGATGAAGTTTTAGTAATTTTTGGCAAGGAAAAGTGCTGAGAAAAGGTTACGTGCCGCATGGATCAGTTTTATTACTAATACACTGTAGATCCTGAGATACATTAGGACCGTGACTGTAAATGATTTATATATAGCTGAATATTTCCGCGCTGTTCAGACCTTGTGACCTCCAGCTCTGATTTATAGGGTCGTATATCATAGACTCTCGTGCCCATTAGTTGTAGGGAGCATTCACTTCTGTTTTCCAGTTCAGACACCATGATTAATTATTGGTTTGCATGCGTCTCTCAGCCTGACTCCGAGACTCCAGGTATCTGTCATCCCTGTCAATCAATACCGTGTATTGAAGTACATGGAGAAGCATTAGCAGAACTCTGACATGTAAGGTTGGACTTGTCTCATCCTGCTCCTCGGTGGTTGATTTCATTGTAGGTTGGAGGATCGTTGTGTTCCATGAGGCCTTATAATATATTCCCACAGTCCATGGCAGGTCCAAAAGCTCGCTGTACATATTGAATTGCTGTCATAGTCTGTATTTACCTGTCCTATTGTTAGTCTACGCTGACTGAAGAGGCCGATGAGCGGTAACGACCTCTTGCTAATTAGGTGATGGATACATGGAAACTTTGCTCTCCCGACATTAAAATCACATGCAGCTCTTCTGTGGCGTACTGATACATAACTATTTTTTGGTCATACGATTTAAAGGGAATCTTTCACCAGGTTTTTGCTATGTAATCTGACAGTAGCATGATGTAGGAGCAGAGATTCTGATTCCAGTGATGGGCCGCTTTCTGCACCTTTTATATAATCCCGGTTTTATCTGCTGCAGTTCTACCAGTTCTCTAAATTCTGAGCTGTGTATAAACCTGCCCACACCACTGATTAGCAGCCTTGTGTGTGCACTCTGCATAGGCAGAAAGCTGCTAATCAGTGCTCAGGGTGGGGTTATACAGAGCTCATGAATATGGAACAGGTTTACCAGTCATGTAGTGATCTGCTGCTAAGGCCTCTGCCACACTCACGTGCAAATCACGCACGTGCCGCGAGACACTTATTTCCCCTGCGTGTTGCGTGCAGGTAAGTACGTGTCTCTGGTACGTGCGGGCCACGTGTTTTCTACGTGTGCTATCCGCGATAGCACACGTAGAACCGGTAATTTACATACTCACCTGATCCTTCCTGCTGTCCATGGTGCTGATCTTCAGTCTCCAGCTCTGCCGTCTCCCCGCCGCCGCTGCTGCTGCTGGCAGGCAGTGAAGTGAATATTACATGAGAATAATGAGCGGCGGTCAGCAGCAAGAGGCAGCAGCGGCAGAGACAGGAGGGCTGGAGGTGAGTTAAGGCTAAGTGCGCACGCTGCGTTTTTTTGACGCTACGTTTTTGTGCGTTTTTGGCCGCTAAACACGCACAAAAACGCACCCGCGTCGAAAAAACGCATCAAACGCATGCGTTTTCACCGCGATTTGGTGCGTTTTTGGCTGCGTTTTGCTGCATTTTTGATCTCTGCGTTTTGCTGCGTTTTTCCAATGCATTGCATGGGCGGAAAACGCAGAAAAACGCAGGAAAGAATTGACATGTCCATTTTTTTTCAAGCTCAAAAACGCAGCTTAAAAAACAGTTGTGTGCGGACAGCAAAAATGAAAACTCATAGACTTTGCTGGGGAAGTAATGTCATGCAGTTTTGAGGCCAAAAACGCACCCGAAAAACATGCAAAAACGCCGCGAAAAACGCACTGTGCGCACATAGCCTTAGGTTTTGTTTTTTTTTCTCACTGACACGTGTGTTTTCTCCGGTGCGTGTCACATGGGACCGCATCCACACTACACCCGTGCTGCGGGAGAAAACACTGACATGTCAGCGCTTTGAAAAACGCACACACGTACAAACGCACACGGACACACGTTCCATGTGGTTTTAAGTGTGTGCCTGCTACAATAGGGTAGCATTGCTTAACGTGTCTCCGTGCCACCGGTACGTGCAAAAATTGACAAACATGTACCGGCGGCACGGATGTGTGTCGCAGGCCTGAAAGTGTTATTTTATGGAAACCACAACACCGTCCAGCCCAGTTACGGTAAGTTCACATGTCCAGTAATCATCAGTTAGAACAGATCTGTTAGCAAAAAAAAATGTGCAAAGACACAATTTTTTTTTTCAGCCATTTTTAAAAAACTAATTTTTGCAGGATCTGTTTTTTAACATTGGAGTCTATGGAAAACGGATCTGTTAATGAATTGCTATGCTATATGCTTCCATTTGAAATTGATCCAATAAGAAAAAAAACTGATCCTTTTACAAATGGAAGAATAACAGACGACTAAATATCAATCAGATCCCGGATCCGTTCTCCATAGACTCCAATGTTAAAACAAAATAAAACAAAATAAAAAATAAAAAAATAGATCCTGCAAAAATCATTTTTTTTTTTTTTTTTTAAATTGATAAGTGTTTGCACAGCTTTTTTGCCAACGGATCCGTTCTGATGGATTATTTCTGGACTTTGCCTAAGTGACTCAATGCTGGAATCAGGGTCTCTGCCCCTGCATCATGCTGCTCTCAGGTTACATAGCAAAAACCTGCTGAAAGATTCCCCTTAAGGGTTGCAAACACCATCAGACACTAGAAACCCTGGTGACGTGCCTAGGAATTTGCAGTTTCACCCAACTTACATGGACTCCTTTGCTGAAAGTCTTGCAAGAGTCCAAAAATCCAACAGACTTGGATTATTTGTGACTGTTGCATCTCATTGCATGTCCACACAATTATTCTGCAATGCCACATTGTCCATCAGCTGGAGATCCCATGTAGTCGTGGTTGAAGCTCGCTTTGTGATTGTCACGCAGGTAGGCCGCAAACTATAGCTTGCTTTAATATTCGGAAATCCAAGCAGTAACCAGCTCAGCCATGTAAATGGAGGCAGGGGGCTCTGAGCAAGCCCACATGCATATGACATGTGCACGAGGCGTGCCGGGCCGGGGGTATTTCATACATGAGCGGATTTTTCTGCCTGATGTGGTAATTGTAGCTTCCTCTGACTATTTTATTAAGCTTTAGGCAGTCTCTGTTTGATGCAAGAAAAGACTGAATCACTTGACCTATTTATAAGTCCGTAATATACAGCAAATTGGAGAAGACGCGTTCTGCAGCTTCCCTGCACCGGGGCCACATACACCCCGTATGTGAGGATCACAGGGTCAGCGAGGGAGACGGGGGGGGGGGGGGGGGAAAAGGTTGCAGAACGTTTCTCAGTTTCCTCTCCAATTTTGGAAGCGTTTCGAGGCGCAGATCACCCTCTCTCCCGTGCACTGCCCTTCTTTTGGGGAATTGACTATGGGGACGTTTCGGTGTCAGTCACTGGTTTGTTACCAGCCCCTCTTCTCATCTCCTGAATTGCACTGTTAAAGCTCTTTCAGTAGTGACCTTGCTGCAGACACACAAATGACTTGTCGCTTTGCTGAATTTGGCATTTTTTTGCCATCGGGGTTTTTTATCATCAGCACAGCATTTTATTTCCCATAAAGCACTTCAACTGCAATGATTCATGGGGAGCAGCAAGCAGATTTTTAACCAGCGGGCAAATAAATCTCAGTGGAGCGTGCACTGGAGCACCAGTCAGTCCATGGTGTCTGCTGGCAGCCCTGGGAATTCCCACCGGTTCCCTCGTCGGGGACAGCACACCGCCGCGTCTTCCGCAGAATTATTGTTCTATGACAAGGTGTTGGCATTCAGCAGAGAACGTTACCAGGAAAATAGATAGAAATTGTCCTTTTTTCAGCTTTAGTAACTCCTAAACCATTATGTCTCAAAACTTTAGCACGCACTAGTCACATGGGACAATGTAAAATGTGTCTCCGCTTGTATATCATTTAGACGATCTGCGCCAGTGTATGTGCGGTGTACCTGCTCCTGGAAAAGAGGAGATGCGGGATCGTTCACAGCCACGTTTAGGGTGAGTGCACACTTTGCGTTTTTTCTACGCAGATGTGTCACAAAACTTGAAGGATTTCCCAGTACCAGCAAAGTGAGATTCCTGAAGTCTCATGCACACGTTGCTTATTTTTTTCCTTGCAGATTTCAATCTGCAGAATGTTTATTTCTTGCACAGTTTGCAGATTTCACTTAAACTAATGAGTGGGGAATAATCAGCAACAAAACCACATGTAAAAAAACAAACAAACAAAAAAACAGCATATTTCCTGTTAACACATCAGAATTTGCAACATTTTTTTTTGCTGCAAATCCTGAACATGTGCACATACTTTAAGACTGTGTTCACACGCCGCACACAAAACCTGCTCTCTTGGTAGTAAAGAAGTTGCTTACGAAAAGCAGTTTTGCTCCTTTTTTTGTTGTTTTTATGACTTTTTGTTGCAGATTACATGTGTTAGTTATTTTGTCTACAGTACACATTTAAAGGGAACCTGTCACCAGATTTGGTGACTATAAGCTGTGGCCACCACCACTGAGTTCTTACATACAGCATGTTAGAATACTGTATATAAGAGCCCAGGCCGCTGTGTAGAAGATAAAAATCACTTTATAATACTCTCCTAAATGGTCGGTGCGGTGCAGACTGGTCAGATCGGTGTCTCTGTTCTCCAGTGTCGGCGCCTCCTCTTTCACCCATCTTTGTCCTTCTTCTGAAGCCTGGGTGCATGATGTGTCCTATGTCATTCACACGCGCCGGTATTGAGGTCCTGCGCAGGCACACTACAATGCTTTGATCTACCCTGCTGAGGGCAGGTCGAAGTGCGCCTGCGCAGGACCTCCAAAACCGACCTATGTGAATGACGTAGGACGGTCTATGCTGCAGAAGTGTCTCGTCAATGAATATGCATCATGTGTCCAATTCCAGGATTGCACAGGGGTTAGCATTGGATAATGCTGGGGTTTGTTTTTTGTTTTTTTTAGCTGAAGAAACTTACACAGATTTTGTCTGTAATTCTCCTCATTTTACAGTTTACAGTGACGGCAGCTATATGCCCGAAAATGGTAAAAGACAGGGCACATGGTGACATAGTCTGCTCTATTATAGTCAATGGCCCCAATGGCGCATGCGTCCGAAACCCGTTTTGCGGGGGTGTCCAGACGGAAGCTCCGATGGGACCACTGAACGTAGGTAAAAACGCAATGTGAGAGGGCCCTTATCATAATGATGTATAATAGTTTTCCAATATGTCCATAAAAAAATATTGTCTAATTTTTTTCCTCAAGCTGTCCAGAAAAATTAAAAAAAATCAATTTGGTGACCCTGCATAATGCACTTGTGTATGCCTTTCAGGATCTATGGAGAGCAGGGTGACTATACTAAGAATCCTGCAGATTTTGGGATCGTTATGGTGGCCATTAATGAAGTTCACTTTGTATCTGTTACTTGTGTAGAAATCACAACACAATTATCCAAAAATGGAGGCGAGGCATCTCGTACCCCAGATTTCCGTTGTTCTATCCATTTTCCAGCGTTTTGCGCTTGCAGTGGGCGCACGTTAAGTATTTCCAGCTGCTCGGCACGTGTTGGAGGGTAGAATTACTGATTGCTATCATCGGGTCTGTGGAGTTTACTACAAACAGAAAGCTGGAGCAAACGCTGTATCTGCCGAGGCCAGGGCCATATTGTCATTAATGGGAACAGTGTGAGGAGGCGAACAGCCTGCAAGGAGCCTGCGAGCCTGTAACAAGCAGATCTTAAGCTGCCTTGTATTAGCAGTGCCAGGCACTACCAATTGGATGCCTCAGTAATCCAGCTCTGGGATTTCGCATAGCTTTCAGTCAGTTGGCCTTTGTTGTATTTCCAGAGGATTTTTTTTTTTTGTGCTAAAACCTCAGTTCTGCTTACGCCGAGTGCCTGGAAACGTAAGCGCTGTCCTCCAAACACCTCCCACCCCCAGCATCTCTGCTCTCTCCAGCACAAGACGTGGGCTTAAGGTGTTCACCTTCTTCTTGCAGTCTGCTCGTCCCGATAAAGCAGAGCGGAACCCGGAGATAGCGTATAATAAATAGATTTGTCTTTTGGCCTCCATGCAGATGGATGTTCTGCAACTGGAGCGCAGCAAGAAATTGGTTTGGTTTCTGTGTAGGCAAGTGCCTGGAGATAGGTTATAGGGAATCAATGGTTGAGACTATGTCCGCACGTTGCTTTTTACCTGCTTTTTACCTGCTTTTTCAACTGCAGCGTTTAATGCCAAAATGGTTGTGTTCTGCTTTTCAAGCAAAGTCTATGGGAATTTGGGTTTCTAGACCGCACTATGCAGTTCAAACTGCAGCCTTTTTGTTGCAGAACTCAGCTTTGCAGTGCAAAACCCAAATGGCAAAAACAATTGACATGCTGAGTTTTTGAGCAAAGTTCTGCAACAAAAAGGCTGCAGTTTGAACAGCATAGTGCGGACAAGAAACCCAAATTCCCATAGACTATGCTTGAAAAGCAGAACACAACCATTTTGGCATTAAACGCTGCAGTTGAAAAAGCAGCAAAAAAGCAGGTAAAAAGCAACGTGCGGACATAGCCTAACAAGAAAATGGTGTATTGGAAAGTTTTATAGTTTTTCCCCATTTCTAAGATCTCTGCATGCTGACAGTGAATGGATACATTCTTCTTGTTGTCCAGAGGCTGAAAACAAAACATAACAACCAAATATCTCATCTGAGCTTAGTTCTTGCTGCGATGTAGCCGTCAAGACTAGTTTTTCCTCAATATTTTAACATCAAGTAACCCATTCATCAAATAATTGACATAAGAGTACCCCTGAGGGTGTGATCATACCCTATGCTACACAGTGAAAGTACCTCTGCTGTACTGAGCATGTGCAGCACAACAAAAGTTTGTTACATTGTGTCAATGCAGGTAACAAAGTTTAGGCCAACTAAATGTAAAATTACACCCAAAACTTTTTTTGTGAAGCATAAATTACTGTTCACTCCAGCGATGGTGAGAAATGGCAGCATAAAGTATGTAAAAAAAAAAAAAAAGTTGCAGATTTTCTTTATTGTAAGGTAATTAAGTTCACATGTCCAGTAATCGTCCATTAGAATGGTTCCATTGGCAAAAAAGTTCTGCAAACCCAACTTTCTTGTCTGTTTTGCAAAAATTGATTTTTGCAGGATCCGTTTTTTTAACATGGGGGTCTATGGAGAATGGATCCTTTATCTGATTACTATTTGGAGGTCTGTTTTTCTTTCATTTGTAAAGGATCCCTTTTTTCCTTAGTGGTATCAGTTTCAAATGGAAGATAAATAGCGATCAGAAAACGGATCTGTTTTCCATAATTTGGTTGCTATTTATCTTCAATTTGAAACTGATCCACTAGGGGAAAAAAAGGGATCCTTTACAAATGAAAGAAAAACGGACCTCTCAATAGTAATCAGATAAAGGATCAATTTTTTTTAAAAAACGGATCCTGCAAAAATCAATTTTTTTCAAAACTGACAAGTTGTGTTTGCACAAAGGATCGCTGCTAGATCCATTCTAACGGATGATAACTGGACATGTGAACTCAGCCTAGTCTTGTTTTTATTACTGAACGCCTCTTTTTTTCCAGCGGTATATCGGCATGTTATCTTTACCATCTTCTAGGCCTGTTTCCATGAGAAGGTACTGTGGAAGAGAGCACAATAGGGTTTTACCCGTAAGGGATGTCAGACAAAGAAGGATTCCGGTACACTCACCTTTTCAGGTTGTGACAGTCACAACCCCTATGTAGCACATCCAATGGTGGTATCAGCCGCGGCCCCGATACGTAGCGTATGCAGTATGACATAGAAGGAAATCGGGTATATACCGCGCTGATACTCAGAAGTGTATTAATATGATTCCTTTATTGTTCGTACAGGTTTACGCGTTTCAGAGACATCCATCTCCTTCCTCAGGACATCAAAGGAAGAAAATTGTTCCTTTGATGTCCTGAGGAAGGAGACGGATGTCTCTGAAACGCGTAAACCTGTGTGAACAATAAAGGAACCATATTAATACACTTCTGAGTATCAGCGCGGTATATACCCGATTTCCTTCTACGTCATATTACAGGTCTGTTTCCATGAAACAGACCATCCTCGTATCGTAGACCTGGGCCGACCTGAACTAGCTGCACCCTATACGCCTAGGTCCGGGCAGATGTTCCGATGCAAGAACGGACAATCCTTCCTCAGGTCATGGATTAGTTGCAATTCTACAAAAATGTATCAAACTTGCTTTTCACGTCGTCCGTAGCATACATTTTCCAGGAGCTGTGAAGTGATCCCACTCCTCATATATACCCAGGATGCACTTCATAGGTTGTATATAGCTCTGAAAGAAAAGGTCAAGAATGACAGCTTCTCCTTGTCTATCTAAATGAGCAGAAAACATGAATATTTCTTTGTCAGGAATGGAAAGCGTGTTTGCCGGTGTGCCTGCGAGCAGGATGGAGATCATTACCAGCCTGCCAGTCTATACTGTGCTATGGATCAGTACCGCGGGGCACTTACGGTACCTCTCTCCCAGGTGCCCTATTCTGTGCCTATGGGGCGATGCCGAACTTTTCCTCCGATCTCTTCCTTCCTCTTTCTCCTATACATCCTTGTAGAATTGATACGTTCTCTGCGGAAATGTTTTCTGTCCTGCCCGTCTTTAAAAATAAACAGCATGAAGATCAACGAAAATGGCAGAGAAGGAAAAACAATGTAAACGGGAGAGGAGGGGGGAGTTTGTTTTTGCAATTTATTTTTTGGCAGCGGCCGAAATTACAGTTGCTTTCCCTCCTAAGTGCTACAAAGTGTTTGTGTTGAATCAGATTCTAATGACACCAGGTGTGCAGATCGCGGAGCTCGGCGCGTGGAAAGATTGTAAAACCTGCTCGCTGCCTCCAGACACAGGCAGGGCTGGAGAACGGAGGAAGACGGCCGATCCCTCCCCAATATTACATCCCTACACCTCAAATGTGGGAAGCGGCTTCTATTGACACCGAGAGACTCGGTCGTTCCATGTCACGTTATTATCCAGTCTCATGTCCCCGAGTGCTGCACTCACAATCTCATCTCCATTTTCTAAGGGTACTTTCACACTTGCGGTTTTTTCCTTCAGTCGCAATCCGCCGTTTTGGAAAACAGCACAATCAGTAAACGGATTCCGCTGCTTCCCATAGACTTGTATGGACGACGCATTGTGACTCATGGTCCTGCGTTGCATCCACCGGCCGACGCTGCGTTGCATCCGCCGGGCAGAAAGAACGCAGCAAGTAGCGTTTTTCTGCGCTTCCCAGAGCGACAAAAAACCCGCAATGTGCTGGATTCCGTCGGCGTCCGTCATTTTTATAAGGGAAGCCTATGGTGGCGGAATTTGTGAATTGACAGATTCCTGTGACGGATCCGTTTTTACACAACTGCGCATGCTCAGTTGACTAAATTGCTGAAAAAAAGGCTACAACAGATTCCGTTGTTTTGCAAGATCCGTCGCATCAGTTGTGCCACTATATGCAACGCATCCGTTACATCCGTCACACAACGCAATGCGGATGCCGCACGACGCAAGTGTGAAACTAGCCTAAGGCCAATTTCATAGGAAGCCGATAAATCCAAATACAGTTTATGTAGAGGATGAAACTGAAGGACCCAAAGGAAATCCAAAACCACGTGGAGGACATGGAAATGTTTCAGAGAGAATCCATGGGTAACATTTACACCTCGAGCCCCAGTGCTGCAAAAATATAGCGAATATTAAAAAGTATGGTTCTCCAAAGCACAATCCTTCAGCGGAGGGAGGCGACCCCATGTGAAAATCTTTCTCTGCCGTGAAGCGTTCTATATATAAGTTTAATCTTTTCTTTTTTTATACTTTCTATGGGAACAATAGACTTTAAGTTTGAACGCCCTCAATGATAACCATTTGTATGTGGGCCCAATATATGATGAATTTATTTGTCTCTTTTATATTGTCATGGCGTTGCCTTAACTTTGAGAAATGTACTTTTGTATCGGTATTCAGGGAGGTTTTAAGTGCAGTGGGATGAAGATTACACATAAAGGGAAGCTGTCACCAGTTTTTCGGCCTATAAGCTGCGGCAACCACCAGTGGGCTCTTGTATACAGCATTCTAACAAGCTGTATATAAGAGCCCAGGCCGCTGTGTACAACATAAATACTTTCTAATACTTACCTAAACCGGTCGCTGCGGTGGATGTGGCTCGTCCTCCGGTGCCGCCGCCGCCTCTTTCGGCCATCTTCGTCCTCCTTCTGAAGCCTGTGTGCATGACGCGTCTACGTCATACACACTCGCCGGTCCCGCGGAGGCGTCCTACAATACTTTGATCTGCCCTGCTCAGAACCTGAATGCCGGCGAGTGTGTATGACGTCAGACGCGTCATGCACCGCGGCTTCAGAAGGACGACAGAGGCGGTGACAAAGATGGCCAAAAGAGTTGGCGCCGGCACCGGAGGACGAAGACTCCCATCTTTGCCACATCCATTGCAGCGACCAGTTTAGGTGAGTATTATAAAGTGTTTTATATGTTGTACAGAGCGGTCTGGGCTCTTATATTCAGCATGTTAGAATACTGTATATAAGAGCCTGGTGGTGGTGGCCACAGCTTATAGGGCAAAAAAACGGTGACAGGTTCCCTTTAAAGAAACTCTGCCTCCTTGAGTTAATAACATCCTAGCATATCTAGCTCTCTGTTGGTTGATATCTGATTTCAGGCATCGGCTAGTAAATTTGGCGCTTGCACAGATCAGTGGTCTCCTGTCTTCTGCGCACTAAGAATGCTGAAGAGCGTGCCTTCAGGAGAGCAAGTTAGTGCACAGAAGCCAGGAGACCGCTGATTTGCGCAGGTGGGCGAATTACTGATTGGAGCCTAACGTCAAATGTACACCATTTATGGACCAATAGAGGTGAGGGAGCTGCCAAGACTATTCACGAAACTCTGCCACCTGGCGGTATGAAGTGCTTATCCTGTCCACTGGGCTTGATACCTTTTGCACTGCATTTAGCTAAAAACATGGGTGTGCAAAGATAGATGGCTAGAGGGCTAGAGATATAGATGGCTAGAGAGATTGTACAGTCATTTCATCAAATAAATAATTTAATTAAATGAAACAAACAACATGGAGTTCTTCCTATTTTTGATAACCAGCCAAAGTAAAGCAGGCAGCTGGGGGCTTTTATTGTCAGGCTGGGAAGGTCCATAGTTATTGGGCTTTTCCTAGTGTAAAAATAGCAGCCACAGAAGTGACATATCACACTAGATGCACCAATTCTGGTGCTTTATCTTGGCTCTTCCCGATTGCCCTGTGCGGTGGCAATAATGGTGGGTTATGGTAGTTGGGGGTGTCTTATAGACTCCCCTCCATTACTAATGTCATGGAAGGATGCCAGCTGACACGACACAGCTGTCATTAACCCCAACTACCATTGTTCTGATTGTCATCGCACCAGGGAAATCAAGGTGAAGCACAAGAATTGCTGAAGGCTGCTATTTTTAGGCTAGGAGGGTACCAATAACCACGGTCCTTCCCAGAATATCACCTCACAGCTGTCTGCTTTAATTTTGATAGGTATCAAAAATGTGGGGACACCACATCCCTTTTTTTTCTTTTAATTATCTCATTGCTTATTTCACAGCTGTAAAATCTATCACCTTTGCACATGTTTAACACATAGAAACATTAAAGGGAACCTGTCAGGTCCAATATGCACTCAGAACCATGAGCAGTTCTGGGAGCAGTTCTGCTTGTGGTTCTGGGTGCATATTGGACCTGACAGGTTCCTTTTAATTTCTTGAAGGCATTTTCATTCTGGTCCATGCCACTGTCCCATAGACTTCTATTGAACCTTTCATTCGAGCTGACGCCGAAAAAACGAACATGTCTTCGTGTGGATCACATGGTCCTTGTGCAAACCTTTAGGTGTGAAGATCAACAAAGATCTTAATGGTTATGTGTATGAATGTGTCTACAGGGCGGGTGAAAACTAACTCCACACGGCCATGTGACCCGGCCTTAGGCGGGCTTTACACGTTGCGACATCGGTAACGATATATCGTTGGGGTCACGTCGTTAGTGACGCACATCCGGCGTCGTTACCGACATCGCAGCGTGTAAACCCTAGGAGCGACGATAACCGATCGCAAAAACGTGAAAAATTGTAGATCGGTGACACGTCGCTCCATTCCATAATGTCGTTGCTGCTGCCGGTACGATGTTGTTCCTCGCTTCTGTAGCACCACACATCGCTGTGTGTGAAGCCGCAGGAGCAACAAACATCTCCTTACCTTCGTCCACCGGCAGTGCGGAAGGAAGGAGCTGGGCGGGATGTTACGTCCTGCTCATCTCCGCTCCTCCGCTTCTATTGGCCGGCCGCTTAGTGATGTCGTGGTGACGTTGAACGCACCTCCCCCTTGAGGGAGGGATTGTTCGGCGGTCACAGCGACGTCGCCGACCAGGTGTGTGCGTTGTGAAGCTGTGGTAGCGATAATGTTCGCTACGGCAGCTATCACCGCATATCGCATGTGCGACGGGGGCAGGTGCTATCGCGTTCGACATCGCTAGCAATAGCTAGTGATGTCGCAGCGTGTAAAGTACCCCTTAGACTGTCGACTGTACCTGTTGATATCGACTGGTTCAGCCATTGGTTGTCTAATGTGTATGGGGGGCTGTTAGTATAAATGCACACAGGTCATCTCCACAGCGAAATAGCGAGCAGAAAAAGAAGTTCCATATTTCATCATAGAAATAAAGAGCATTTTCCTCTTATTTTACCTTGCGTTGCAGTGAAATCTGCAGCTTAAATTGACATGCTGCAAATTTTGAAGCTTCAATGACTATTTATTTTATTATTTAAATATGTATTTATTTTAATTCTGTTAGTTTTCACTTTTTAGCCTGTGGATGAGATTTTGGGAAATCTAATGTAATATGGATGGAAAAATGTGCTTTGCATATATTCTCTCTCTAATATAGATATAGATATGTGTATGTATGTGTGTATGTATATATATAGATAGATATATTATATCTATCTATCTATCTATCTATACATTATACCCTTACTGTGAAGTGGGCAACAGCACGGGGGTCTCGGGTTCAGTTTTGTACATGGAACCATTTCCACTTTAATTGGCGTGTCTCCCTATAGTGCCATATTGCTTCTGGCGGTAAGGACTTATGCGGGCTTTACACGGTATGATCTATCGTGCGATTGCACGAGCGATCGTACCCGCCCCCGTCATTTGTGCGTCACGGGCAAATTGCTGCCCGTGTCGCACAAAGTCGTTAAACCCCCGTCACACGTACTTACCTGCTGAGCGACCTCGCTGTGGGCGGCGAACATCCTCTTCCTGAAGGGGGAGGGACATTCGGCATCACAGCGACGTCACACAGCCGCCGGCCAATAGAAGCAGAGGGGTGGAGATGAGCAGGACGTAAACATCCCGCCCACCTCCTTCCTTCCGCATAGCCGGCGGGAGCCGCGGGACGCAGGTAAGCTGTGTTCATCGTTCCCGGGGTTTCACACAGTGCGATGTGTGCTGCCTCGGGTACGATGAACATCCTGCGCAAAGTAAAACACACGATTTTTTAAAAATAAACGACGAGTACACGATTCACGATTAGTCACCGATTTGCGATCGCTCATAGGTGTCACACGGGACGATCGCACGATAGATCGTCTCGTGTAAAGCCCGCATTAGACTGTCAGCTCCTGGGGAATATTATTATACATTTCCCCAGTGGCCTTCTGTAAACTGGTGCTATATAAAGCCGGCTCAGCCCCGCAGAACTTCATAGGAGCCTATCCTGGTGCCACTCGTAAAAGACTTGTTTCTTAATCCATTTTCTGGTTCTGCACAGTGTTCATCTGCTTCCGGCTGAATATTTTATAAGTGAGGCTGCCAGAGGAAGGATTCACAGTCTTCTGGGGACTGTGGGTTTGATTTGATTATTTTTTTTCTTCTTTTTCCCTCTTATCTGTGTTTAGTGTCTAGTTAAACTTGTAACAGCCTGTTAATGTGTGGATGGATTACTTACAACAGGATGAGTGTGAAGATCCGCAATCCCCAGAGCAGCAGCATCTTTATAGCGGTAAATACAAGCAAAAAAAAATATCTGCGTATTTATCCATGTCCTGAGGACTGGGCTCGGTGCAGATCGTGATGGCGGCAGCTGTGACGTGGAGGAGATTGTCACCTATTCCCCTCTGTTGTATCCCTCTCCGTCTTAGTGCTGTCTTCGGGCTGTCGAGTCGCAGGGGAAGCTTCTGAAAAGAGCGTGACCTCCTCCAAAGCCTTTTACCATCCGCTATTACTTCAATTTTCACACTATTGATCCAGTCTTATGCGATTTCTTGGAATACTGAATTTCAAGGGTTTTATTCTTCCCGGAGAAGGCTGGGCCATTCAATCAAGTGATCCTGCGTTACTGTGACAGTGGTATCTAGACCTTACTGTGACCTCAGAATGTGAAATGCAGTATTTTTTGTTCATGGCGTTATGGGACCTGTTCAGCCATATTATAATTATTGATTTATCAGATACCAACATCTCCTCCAGGAGTGATGTGGGCACCACCTTATATCTGCTCCATAATAAAGGAACACGAAAGCTGAAGTCTTTATCATTAAAAGAAGTGACATTAATCTAGTGTTCCCTGCTATCAGCCATTTCAACTTATAAAATAGGTTGCCAATAATCTTTATTAGGAATCCCACCTGCTCCCATGATCACCACTTTATTACTTTATTTCACAAATCTGTAATGCTGAGACATGTTGGTGGGATACCGCTGGCGGACAGAAAAGGGCCCTGGTGCAAAAAATCGTAAATGGGCCCTTTTGCAGTCCAATAACTTGTCAAAATGCACAATCCACCAAGTTTGGAGGTAAAAGTGGGTCCCCTTACCTCTTGTGCCCTTGTTCAGCTGCACAGGTTGTACCAATATGTATGCCACTGTGGGGAGCATCGCCCGGCCCGTAGAGGGTGGGGAGCATCGCCCGGCCCGTAGAGGGTGGGGAGCATCGCCCGGCCCGTAGAGGGTGGGGAGCATCGCCCGGCCCGTAGAGGGTGGGGAGCATCGCCCGGCCCGTAGAGGGTGGGGAGCATCGCCCGGCCCGTAGAGGGTGGGGAGCATCGCCCGGCCCGTAGAGGGTGGGGAGCATCGCCCGGCCCGTAGAGGGTGGGGAGCATCGCCCGGCCCGTAGAGGGTGGGGAGCATCGCCCGGCCCGTAGAGGGTGGGAAGCATCGCCCGTAGAGTGGTATTGTGATGTCCATATACATTAACTTAATTTCTGGACGTGTCTATTTCAGATTTGCCATCTATCTACTGTGTAGGGAACCTCCTGACTCCTCCAAACAAATGAGAACAGAGGCCAACCGTGTTAATTTCAATGCTCGTTAGCTGCCAACCGAGGTGTCGGGAAGTCCCTTCCCCCATACAGAACACATGGATGGCTAAGCTGTGTGTATGGAGGAATAGGAGTCGGATAGATGGAGGTTAGCTGAACAAGGCTATGTTCACACGTTTGGTTTTTTGCCACTTTGTGCCGGCACAACCTGCTCTTTTGGCAGTAAAGCCGTATTTTTTCTGCATTTTTACTGCAATTATGTTGCAGATTACTTGTCATTTCTCTGCAGTACATGTTTAATAATGTTAGTTTCATTCACCAAAAAGCAGCAAAAACGCATGGTTGCATTTTTACACTTTTTCTTTGCTTCCTATGGTGAAAAAAACTGCTGGAAAAGATAACATGAAGCAGTTTCCAATTCAGTCACAAAAAAGCCATGAGATGTCTGAAATCACAGCTTTGGCTTGTACTGTAAAAAGGAGCTTTTAATTTAAATTAAAAAAAAATAAAAAAAACACAATGTGTGAACATAGCCTTACTATCTCCAATCTATTTTGTATGTACGGCCAACTTTACCTATTGTATATTTTACCTGGGAATACATTTGTATCGATTACTCCACATATCAGTGATCCAATGTGAGCAAATGTAAATGCCTTTATATTTATTAAGTGCACAGTTTTAGGAGCAGGTTGGGAATATTTGTGAATTTCATTTTCCTGTCGCTGACATTAGTGATGTCCATTTCCATTATAATCCTTCACTGACTTCTCTATATCAGGAATGCTGAGAACTTTCTCCTCTGTGTCTCCTGAAGCAAGCAGCATGGCACTGTACTGGGATATGTGCCAGTGCGTGGGGGAGATTCAAAGCAACCTGGCTCCGGCATGTCTCCACTACAGACCACAACCAGCTCTCCGGCCGTGGGAGGAATGGCGTTGATGTAATGCTGCACTTTGCTATTACCTGTGGTTGCTAAATTGCTGAGTACACCGTTCGATGATGGACGTCAGAGCCCAATAGACTCTCACTTCCCCGGGACTGTCCTCGGTTCATTATGGGCAGATCCAGATTAACTTGATGCACCAGGAACTGTTCCAAATTACATTTCCTGTCTGGAACCTCCCATGTAAACTCTTGCGTTTGTCCATTATATTAATACTTCTCAATAGTGGGTTATACATTACAGGAGGGACCTGATCTCCCTTCAGTCATAACTTCTAACATGACAGATAATTAACGTTTGGCCGTAGATATACCAACTATTTTTCTAAGCAGATTCAAAAGCTAATCTGGAATGATGGGATGGCTTGTAACGCTCATAACTCTTACAACTTCAGTTTGTTTTGCTGAATCATATTTTGCATAGTCTGTGTAGGAATGTTATAGGACAGGTAGTTCTTAATGTCAGATCTAGAAAGTCTGCAATGGCGAAAAAGGGTTCCCTCTTGGGTTGGCCCTGATCCGGGTTCCTTCTTGGGTTGGCCCTGATCCGGGTTCTTTCTTGGGTTGGCCCTGATCCGGGTTCTTTCTTGGGTTGGCCCTGATCCGGGTTCTTTCTTGGGTTGGCCCTGATCCGGGTTCTTTCTTGGGTTGGCCCTGATCCGGGTTCTTTCTTGGGTTGGCCCTGATCCGGGTTCTTTCTTGGGTTGGCCCTGATCCGGGTTCTTTCTTGGGTTGGCCCTGATCCGGGTTCCCTCTTGGGTTGGCCCTGATCCGGGTTCCCTCTTGGGTTGGCCCTGATCCGGGTTCCCTCTTGGGTTGGCCCTGATCCGGGTTCCCTCTTGGGTTGGCCCTGATCCGGGTTCCCTCTTGGGTTGGCCCTGATCCGGGTTCCCTCTTGGGTTGGCCCTGATCCAGGTTCCCCCTTGGGTTGGCCCTGATCCGAGTTCCCTCTTGGGTTGGCCCTGATCCGGGTTCCCCCTTGGGTTGGCCCTGATCCGGGTTCCCTCTTGGGTTGGCCCTGATCCGGGTTCCCTCTTGGGTTGGCCCTGATCCGGGTTCTTTCTTGGGTTGGCCCTGATCCGGGTTCTTTCTTGGGTTGGCCCTGATCCGGGTTCTTTCTTGGGTTGGCCCTGATCCGGGTTCTTTCTTGGGTTGGCCCTGATCCGGGTTCTTTCTTGGGTTGGCCCTGATCCGGGTTCTTTCTTGGGTTGGCCCTGATCCGGGTTCCCTCTTGGGTGGGCCCTGATCCGGGTTCCCTCTTGGGTGGGCCCTGATCCGGGTTCCCTCTTGGGTGGGCCCTGATCCGGGTTCCCTCTTGGGTGGGCCCTGATCCGGGTTCCCTCTTGGGTTGGCCCTGATCCGGGTTCCCTCTTGGGTTGGCCCTGATCCGGGTTCCCTCTTGGGTTGGCCCTGATCCGGGTTCCCTCTTGGGTTGGCTCTGATCCGGGTTCTTTCTTGGGTTGGCCCTGATCCGGGTTCCCTCTTGGGTTGGCCCTGATCCGGGTTCTTTCTTGGGTTGGCCCTGATCCGGGTTCCCTCTTGGGTTGGCCCTGATCCGGGTTCTTTCTTGGGTTAGAACCCGGATCAGGGCCTTCTTGGGTTGGCCCTGATCCGGGTTCCCTCTTGGGTTGGCCCTGGTCCACATTGGTTATATGAGAATGGATAGGATGGCGTGTATGCAATCATACACCCTCTTTCTGCACCACAAGATTTGGGTGAAGTTTGTTTATACTTGAATTGAGGGGATAGTTTTGCAGTGGGAAACCCTCTTTTTGCATGGTCTTGTTAGAGGTCTACTTAAAGGGGTGACGAGCGGTGAAATGCCTCCCACAGCCCAGTCACTCACGGAGACTGGGGCCAGTCTCGGTGATGTTGGGGGTCACGCAATGGGGATGAGCAGTCCACAATAGTGCCACTCACAGGCACTATTGCCAACACAAGGTATATGAGAGAGGCCTTGTTTCTCAACATTATATCAATGTGGCTTGGAAAACTAAGTAGTGAACTACCCCTTTAACTAAAATTTACAAGCTCCTGTACTTTTTTGTGAAAAGTTGTTTTGCACACTGAGATAGTTCAGTAACTCTGTACTCTTAATTATCGCGAGTGTTCCAGTTTTCCACAGTAATTTGAGAATGTGACTGTACGTCCAATGGGACCTTTTTGCTTTTTGCAGCATAAGTTTGGCTCATGTTAAAATAAAAAACCGTTCAAATACACAAACGTGTCCCATAATCCTAGCCGGTATCCAGGAAATTGTAACCTATAACAGGAGAGGAATTTGGAGACTAATCGTGGAGTGAAATCCTTCTTGGCCGCTCGTACAGAGTTTGCCTGGTATATATTATGTAATGAGAATAACATTTGGAATATAATGGTCTTCTGGTATCTCTACAAAGGCTGTTAGTTTTTCCGTCAAGTAATTTAGCGTCACTTTTGGCACGGAATTAGGCTTTTAATTGGGTTAAAGAGGCGACGTCAGGAGGCGCAGGTCAGTTGCTTTATTATATTGGGCACAAGGAGACAGAATCAGGCTTAGAATATGTTACATTGCAGTTTGCTCTGGCACATTCACCTGATACGTTATAATGAATATATCGCAGGCCACGTCAGTATTTGATCAGTGTTTTACATCAGTATTTGTAAGCCAAAATGAGGAGTGGGTGAGAAATGCAGAAGTGGTGCCCGTTTCGATTTATACTTTTCCTCTGATTGGTCCACTCCTGATTTTGGCTTACTGAACGTGTGAATGTGGCCGTATAGTCCGGACCAGTTTTAGGGTGTGACAAACTAGGTAACTGAATACGGTTCTATTTTCTAAGGGGCTCCATTAGGACAGGAGCCTTTAAGACCATCTAGTTTATAGCAGTGTATATTTGGGGGATTTCAGCATTTGGTCTTTTTCATGCAGTTCCATTAAGAAAAAATTACCACCTATTGACTGGATAAGTGATAATGTCTAGATATAGATAAATGCAGCAGCACCCAAAGTGCCACGCCGGTCAGATGGGAGACAAAAGTGCCCCAATCCAGCAATTAATGGGGGTCTGAACGCCCACACTACTGATTGCCGGAATGGGCACATTTTGTCTCTCGTCTGAATGTAGTGTCAGTGAGCACGCTAGACTCCCTGTATATTCATTTTCTATGGGTCTGCCTAGTACAGTGCTTGACTTTTTCCAGCAATCTCCTAGAGGGGAAAAGTGGAGTAGCAGTCAAGCTTTCAGATGTTGTCCCTGGTGGGATTTGAACTGAGGACCCCAGCGCTGAAAAGCAACAGTGCTAACCACTGAGCCACCCTTCCTACAGTGCTAACCACTGAGTACTACTTCCTATAGTGCTACCCACTGAGCCCTCCTTTCTATTATGCTAACCACTGCGCCCCCCTCCCTTCCTACAGTGCTATCCACAGACCTTCCACTTCCTATAGTGCTAAACACTGAGCCCCCCCTTCCTACAGTGCTATCCACAGACCCCCCCCCCACTTCCTATAGTGCTAACCACAGAGCCCCCTTCCTATAGTGCTAACCAATGATTTACAATTGCTACAGTGCTAACAACTGAGCCCCCCTTCCTATAGTGCTATCCACAGAGCCACCCTTCCTACAATGCTAACCACTGAGCCACCCTTCCTATAGTGCTATCTACAGAGCCCCCCCTTCCTACAATGCTATCCAGAGCCACCCTTCCTACAATGCTAACCACTGAGCCACCCTTCCTATAGTGCTATCTACAGAGCCCCCCCCTTCCTACAATGCTATCCACAGAGCCATCCTTCCTACAGTGCTATCCACTGAGCCACCCTTCCTACAATGCTAACCACTGAGCCACCGTGCTGCCCCTTATTACTGAGATTGCACAATGATGTGATCGCAGTAGAGTTGCAATGATATATGTCGTCGTTGAGGTACATAAGTTGTGACGCCGCCAGAACTATTGATAATGTAATTCCATATTTCTCTTCCTATAGATATTGACAGACCTGACCGTCCTACGCTTGCGCCATGTTTCCAATAAGCCTCTAAATGTTCTCTATGTATAATACAAAGTGTTTCCATTTGTTGTGGCCTGGTAACTTTGTGTCCGCTCCCGGTGGTCCATCCTTGTGCCAGAACGCCTTACATTTTGTTGCAGGGAATGAGTTCATATAAAAGTGATCAGTCTTTGTACATGAATAATAGAATGAGCCTCCTTCATTAATAATGTTTTCCTTCTGCTGCTCCCCAGGAAATCATGGAGCGGAGATGACAGTACGACATCTGTTCATCCATAGATTGTGGGGGCAGGGGTGGTGCGCCGTGGCCTCATATATTTTATCTTCCTTAGGTTACACTTCCACGTTGAATTTTAATGATCTTTTTAATAGAAAATGGGAACAAAACAATCAGCTGAAGGTGTAGCCCCTCATTACTGTTCACTGGTTATCCGTATAGAAAGTAAGGCCATGGCACAAGCAGATGGTTTGCAAAATCGAGCTCTGTATCTGAGGACCCCGGGGCAATCGGCCTTGTAGGAGATCATCAGCTAATTGCACTATGTGGACTATGCACAGACCTTGATACATTGCATAGAATCCTTTACTATGGACCTATTGGTGTGGAGCTCGGTGTAGCTCATACATGGGGGGGGGGGTCTTCTTGGAACATCTGTGCCTCTGGTATCGGATATTGTAAGCTCTGCTCCGAGCGGATGCAGCTGATGTGTTTAATGGAATCTGTCATATAACCAGGAGTGGTCAACAAAGGCTGGATCCGGCCGTCCAATGTGACAGACGATGATTGATTGACAGAGGGGTGTGCAGGTATATAATATTTATTCACTTACATAGTGCTATTAATTCCACAGCGCTTTACATACATTGACAGCACTGTCCCCATTGGGGCTCACAATCTAAATTCCCTATCAATTTGTCTTTGGAGTGTGGGAGGAAATCGGAGAACCCGGAGGAAACCCACACAAAGACTTGGGGAACCTACAAACTCCTTGCAGATGTTGTCCTTAGTGGGAATAGAACCCAGGACCCCAGCGCTGCAAGGCTGCAGTGCTAACCACTGAGCCACCATGCCGCCCTGGTGGACAGGATTCATAGGGGACAGTACAGGGCAGTACAATCTTTTGTGACCATTCCACCAAATCCTAAATTTCCCACAATGGACACTGCTAGCTTGGCCGGATATTAGACACCGTACTTTTTTCTTAATCCAGAATGTAATCTATTTCTCTATGTATATTTTTAGATATTCTTATTCCTTGTTACATTGTTGCTGCACATTGTGACCGCTGTCCTCTGTTTTATGCAGGAGTGTGTCTAAAACCAGTATCGCCGGATGTATTGACCACCTTACAACAGGCCTGGAGAGGAGACCGCTTTTAAATATGGTGCCTTACTCCCCCCAGTCCAAGCTCATCGTCCTGGCACTGCTCTTCTTCTCTGCGATCATCGGGACGGAGGCAGACAGTAAGTTGCTGGATTCACTTCTGTTACCTTGTTCTGAATTTTAAAGGATATGTCTCATGTTCATAAATGGATAAAATTGTAAAGTACTAGTATATACAAGCAAGTTTGCAATTTACCTATTATTAAAAATCCTCTTCATTTTAATAAAGGGATATTAAATTTTATAGTGTACAGCTTGTTACGTCTCTTACCAGACACCCTGCAGGCCTAGCGTGGCCGGGTTCCCTTGACAAGGAGTACGTGTCGCGCTGCTCTGAAGCTGCCTGAATCCGGCGACCTTCAGTCCCCTCCGCACGTACCTCTGCCAGTGTCCTGAGAGAATGGTCTGCTCCATTGGTGTGACCATGCTGCTGGTCCGAACTGTCAATCTTCAGCAGCGCACTGCCCCCAGCTAGGCAGGAAGCCCCTTTAGGCCATGTGCACACGCTGCGTTTTTTTACGCTTTTTTTTTTTTATGCAGTTTATTTCAACATCTGCATGTCTCTCCTGAAGCCAGCAGTCTGAGATTTCTGAAGTGCTGTGCCAACGCTGCATTTAGTTGGTGCCAGTGGCCGATGTAGAAAGGTCGGAGGTTGGAGCTGGTGTTTTCTCTGTCGTGTAGTAATGATTGTAAAGGCGGTTCATGTGAGCCATCGATGGATTGTCCCTCACTCTCATCGTAAAGTTTATATTATTCTCAAAAGCATTGGGATGTACTCCTGACCGGCGACAAAAGAATAATCTTTCATGCCCACGTGAAAGATACTAACCGCAACAAGCAAGAGTTTTGGTTACATTTAAACAGGAGTGACACTCTGCAGTAAAGGAGGAGGGAGCAGACTGATGCTGCGCTGTGACGCTGGGCTGTGACGAGCGGTGAAACGCCACCCACAGCCCGGTCACTCAGGAAGACTGTGGCCGGCCTCAGTTGACGTGACCTCACCGGACATCAGAGGTCACATGAAGGGGGTGAGTGGAGCACAAAGGCGCCGGTCACAGACACTGTTGGCAACACAAGGTATATGAGAGAAACTTTGTTTCTCAACATAATATCGATGTGGCCAATAATGAATATGGGTGAACCACCCTTTTAACAGTCAATGCGTTGTCCGTGTGCAGACACAGCACACTGACAAACATTAGTTCTTGCTGCCAAAACTGGCCACTGATTATTTCCCATCTATTTTACGGACAGGGCTAGTATCCGTAGCTGACAGCTCCTATACACCCATTCAGGATGCGGGGCGCGCACAAGGCTGCAAATGGACCTCAATTTTTTGTATATGACTGGTCTGACAAAGCCAACATGAACCTATGCTTTTTAATACTTGAACCCTCTGAATTGTGCACATACGTACATACTTTCGCACACTAGTATGGCGCATATCTGTACAACCTCAGTCTCGCTGATTTATGGGCTTCAGCTGTAGTTAGTATTATACAAACCTCCCAACAATGGCCTCTTATCTAAAAGTGTATTATTTGCTTTAGTAAAGCATCTTCGTGCTGTTCTTCCCATTGAGCGGGGCCTTTGTTCTGCGGATTGGAATAGCTTGCAGCTTGTAATATGCTGTATAATATAATTATTTTGCATCATTATTAGGCTTTACTGACTCATCCGTCCTTTTGTATTGTTTTGTATTTAACATGAATTAAAACTGCTTAACGTACCCGCTTGGACAGTGTAAATCCACTGGCGTAACCGGGACGGGGCAGAAGACAAGTGGCTCTTCATTGTGAGTCTGTGCTGGAGAGGGCCCAAGACTTGAGACTATGGTAATAATGAACTGGCGGGTGCTGGTTCCAGCTCTGTGCTGCGGGAATTCATGAATGAGGCTGCTGATCCGCTCCATGTAATAACATGCTAGTGCTCTAATTGTCACCCCAGATCCCCACTATTAATTATAAAATGTTTTATCAGAGAGTCACAAATACATTCTCAGTACGGTCACTGCTGCGCTATTCTCAAGGATTTCACTGCTGCTCCCTAATAGATGGTTTGGCCGCCTTTAGTGATGTCACCGTTCCTCTCTAATGAATGGATAGGCTGTAGTCTCATTGATGTCTGATCTCTACTAAATGGATGGTTTGCAGTTTCCGTGATGTCACCACTATTCTCTAGTGAATGGATATGCTGCCTTCAGTGATGTCACCACCGCTCTCTAGTGAATGGATAGGCTGCATTCTCAGTGATGTCACTGCTCTCTAGTGAATGGATAGGCTGCATTCTCAGTGATGTCACTGCTCTCTAGTGAATGGATAGGCTGCATTCTCAGTGATGTCACTGCTCTCTAGTGAATGGATAGGCTGCATTCTCAGTGATGTCACTGCTCTCTAGTGAATGGATAGGCTGCATTCTCAGTGATGTCACCGCTCTCTAGTGAATGGATAGGCTGCATTCTCAGTGATGTCACTGCTTTCTAGTGAATGGATAGGCTGCATTCTCAGTGATATCTTTGCTTTCTAGTGAATGGATAGGCTGCATTCTCAGTGATATCTTTGCTTTCTAGTGAATGGATAGGCTGCATTCTCAGTGATATCTTTGCTTTCTAGTGAATGGATAGGCTGCATTCTCAGTGATATCTTTGCTTTCTAGTGAATGGATAGGCTGCATTCTCAGTGATATCTTTGCTCTCTAGTGAATGGATAGGCTGCATTCTCAGTGATATCACATCTGTCCCCGCTGCTCTTTAATTATTTTACTTTCTTGATAAAACTTAGATCTCTGTAAATTAGCAGAGTTATAACCATGTTCGCTGACGAGCTGTGACAACTTCAAGGGTGGTTGTCATCAATAATAGATAAAAGAAGCAAAATAGACAGAAGAGCTTGGTGGATCTCATGAGCAGGTGATAAAACAGTGTTAAAAGTTGGATAAGATAAAGCCCCCCACCCCCCAGAATAGGTGTATACATGTGTATAGGTGTCTCCTGATCCTTCCTTGACAAGATATAATAATAGTATTTATTCATTTATATAGCGCTATTAATTCCACAGCGCTTTACATACAAAGGCAACACTGTCCCCATTGGGGCTCACAATCTAAAGTCCCTATCTGCATGTCTTTGGAGTGTGGGAGGAAACCGGAGAACCCGGAGGAAACTCACACAAACACGGGGAGAACATACAAACTCCTTGCAGATGGTGTCCTTGGTGGGATTTGAACCCAGGACCCCAGCGCTGCAAGACTGCAGTGCTAACCACTGAGCCACCACAAGACTGCAGTGCTAACCACTGAGCCACCACAAGACTGCAGTGCTAACCACTGAGCCACCACAAGACTGCAGTGCTAACCACTGAGCCACCGTGCCGCCCAAGATGATATTAGAGAAAAGCAGGATCGGGCGTCTTTATATTACAAGAAACAAGGCCATAACCGCAGAGCCTCTGTCATGTCTCCGCCGCTGCACTCACCCTGAAAACTGCAAAATATAGGAAAAAGTTTCAATGGGAACTTGGCCTGAAAGTCAATTCTGTTTTCTGTCTCTGGCTAAACCTGTTTTCCATTTTATTTTCTAGCGTAAGCAGTAATATTATATTACGAGAATTGAGTCTCCGGTTTTATTGTTGCAATGCTTTATCTCCTGCATGTAAAATGCCCATTTGCATTCAGAAAGCCTTGAAAACAACGCCGCGTCATTCTCCTGACTGGTTAATTGGATAGAGACGTGACTGAACCTACCGCTAAATAACAGGTTGATTTTTTTTCTCTTTTGCGTTGGATGCTCGAAAAAAAAAAGAATCCTCATAATAGAAAATAAGAAAATTGGGTCCGTTTTCCTGGGTGACCTGTCAGTCTGTCTGTCACGGTGACCGTAAGCCCATTACATCTTCGCTCAGCTGATTCCCTCTGATTGTTTTACACGTTCCCTCCAGGTCAGCCATATCGTGCTTTCGGGAACGGTCTCCAGGAGCTTAGAGAATTTCATTTCTTCTCCAGTTTAAAAGCAGAAAAGAAATGTTTAACCTCACCCCCCCCCCACCCCCTATTTCTAGGAGATTACCAGAGAATATGTCACGTCTCGGGAATCAAAACCTAAAAGAAGGTGGCATCGGAGCGGCGACGAGGAACTCAGCGTTATTTGTTTTAGATTGGATTCAGTGTTTAGCTTTCAGCTAGAAACTTCCCATTACTCCTCACCGGTCTGGATGGCCCTTGGCAAAGACCGAGCTCTTAAGTGACGCCTACTCATCCTTGGCCCATCTTATGCCCCCGTCCTCACCGTATCCACTCGCCAACGGTTCCAGACAAGGGAGGCTTTGTGCATTTTTGGTTGCCGTTACACTTAAAACCCGCCCCGCGCTCATCAACTGTAAGAAGATTTCCTTTTAATAGAGATGCAAAGAACTGTGCTATTTAATTAAATGCGCCGCGCACAATTGAAGTGATTTCCGATCTAGGGAGAGACGCGCATCTTATACGTTCTTATTAAATATTATTTCCACCTCGGGATGAAATTCACACTAGACAACACATTGCAGACGCTTTAAAGGGCCCTTATAAAAAGAGCAGCTGATATAAATAAGACTGCGTATAAATGCTTCTACAGCCATAATTGACTGATACCAGTGAGAAATGGATCGCATTGAGCTACGTAGCAACTACTGCTCCAACCCAACTACTGACGACCTCTTCTCAATCATTGTTTCCCCCAAGTAATGCAATAACTAGGGATGAGCGAATGTATTTGCCACTATTCGGTATCCGACGGATAACAGGCTATTCGCACCATTCGGTATCCGACGAATAAAACTTTACCCGCTCCGATACTTTCAGTTTCATTTTGGACTTCCTGGTGCTTGTTTTCCAGCCTCCAGGGCCGGCGTAATCCACACGAGGTCGAGAGAGAGAGACTGTGCCCGTACTGTTTCTGCCTTTTCCGGAGTCACCATAGCTAGCCGTTAGGTCCAACGTGAAATTATTCTGGTTTCCCATAGACTAAAGGGGGCTTTACACGCTACGACATCGCTAATGCGAATTCGTTGGGGTCACGGAATTGGTGACGCACATCCGGCCGCATTAGCGATGCCGTTGCGTGTGACACCGATGAGCGATTTTTGCATCGTTGCAAAAACGTGCAAAATCGCTCATCGGTGACATGGGGGTCCATTCTCAAAAATCGTTACTGCAGCAGTAACGATGTAGTTCGTCGCTCCTGCGGCAGCAAACATCGCTATGTGTGACGCCGCAGGAACGAGGAAGCTCTCCTTACCTGCCTCCCGGCCGCTATGAGGAAGGAAGGAGGTGGGCGGTATGTTCCGGCCACTCATCTCCGCCCCTCCGCTGCTATTGGGCGGCCGCTCAGTGACGTCGCTGTGACGTCGCACGGACCGCCCCCTTAGAAAGGAGGCGGTTCGCCGGTCACAGCGAATCTAAGACCCCAAGACTGAGGGTAGTTTTCTTCAAGTCAACCTTTATACTATATTTTACAGTGATATTAGTGGGAAATTTAGACCTTTTTAAGCTGCTGGCAATTTTTTTTTTTTTTTTTTGCTGAAAACCTTTTATAAATTTCCACAAACAACTTACAAAGCAGCGAAGTAAAAGACATTCTCCTGATCACGACGCCTACATCATTCCCTCCGCGGTTCTCTATTGTTGACATAAGGTGGATTTCACGGTGACATCCTGATAATTCCCATAGACGTATGATTAGAACATGTTTATTCTCATGCAGGGCGGCAATTCCTCTGCGCTGTAGGATTATCGCAGGATTTGAGCTGATTATTGGGATGCACATATTGCTCGTACGTATGAATTTGATTCAGGTTACAATGCAACTTTGTTTAAACAGCTTGTGTAATATTTGTCTCTACAAGGGACCCTGCGATAACGTTTAATTATCGTGCATTAAAAGGTGCGGCACAGATTTTATATGTGAGTGGATTTTATCATTGAATATTAGACCTGTGAATATTTATAATACTTGATGCAAAATATGAAGTGCAGATGTAAGGCTGCATTTTAAGTGATAACACTACTTTCCAGTGAATGGATAGTCTGCATTCTCAGTGATGTCTTTGCTCTCTAGTGAATGGATAGGCTGCATTCTCAGTGATGTCTTTGCTCTCTAGTGGATGGATAGGCTGCATCCTCAGTGATGTCTTTGCTCTCTAGTGAATGGATAGGCTGCATTCTCAGTGATGTCTTTGCTCTCTAGTGAATGGATAGGCTGCATTCTTAGTGACATCACCGCTCTCTAGTGAATGGATAGGCTGCATTTTAAGTGATAACACTACTTTCCAGTGACTGGATAGGCTGCATTCTCAGTGATGTCACTGCTTTCTAGTGAATGGATAGGCTGCATCCTCAGTGATATACCAACATATCCCAATAATATAATACCAATAAAAAAGAGTCTTTTATTAATGGTAAATGTTTATTAAAAACATAAATGACAATTACAAACAATTACAAACAATTAAAACCTGCATAAAACCAAAAGGCAGGTGAGACAAGCTGTGCAACCCAGCATGAACACCAGGTACAGGAAATGAATCCTTATATATATGTATGTATATGGGGCCAAATTACTTATACAATATAAATCATTAATATAGTCAATAGTGCAGTCAAAGATATGGCCATAAGTTGACCTTTCAATAGTAAAATACTATAACTGCACAATTAAAGACACTGCCCCTTTAAAACTTTCACAGACCTGTAGTCATGGTGGATCGCACACCAGCCTCCCTGCCTCTCACTCCAACGCACGTTTCACACTGCTGCTTCCTCAGGGAGTGGTCCTCAGTGATGTCTTTGCTCTCTAGTGAATGGATAGACTGCATTCTCAGTGATGTCTTTGCTCTCTAGTGAATGGATAGGCTGCATTCTTAGTGACATCACCGCTCTCTAGTGAATGGATAGGCTGCATCCTCAGTGATGTCACTGCTCTCTAGTGAATGGATAGGCTGCATTTTAAGTGATAACACTACTTTCCAGTGAATGGATAGGCTGCATCCTCAGTGATGTCTTTGCTCTCTAGTGGATGGATAAGCTGCATTCTTAGTTACATCACCGCTCTCTAGTGAATGGATAGGCTGCATCCTCAGTGATGTCACTGCTCTCTAGTGAATGGATAGGCTGCATTCTCAGTGATGTCACTGCTCTCTAGTGAATGGATAGGCTGCATCCTCAGTGATGTCACAGTTCTCTAGTGAATGAATAGGCTGCATTCTCAGTGATGTCACTGCTCTCTAGTGAATGGATAGGCTGCATCCTCAGTGATGTCACAGCTCTCTAGTGAATGAATAGGCTGCATTCTCAGTGATGTCACTGCTCTCTAGTGAATGGATAGGCTGCATCCTCAGTGATGTCACAGCTCTCTAGTGAATGGATAGGCTGCATTCTCAGTGATGTCACTGCTCTCTAGTGAATGGATAGGCTGCATTTTAAGTGATAACACTACTTTCCAGTGAATGGATAGGCTGCATCCTCAGTGATGTCTTTGCTCTCTAGTGGATGGATAGGCTGCATTCTTAGTGATGTCACCGCTCTCTAGTGAATGGATAGGCTGCATCCTCAGTGATGTCACCGCTCTCTAGTGAATGGATAGGCTGCATCCTCAGTGATGTCACAGCTCTCTAGTGAATGAATAGGCTGCATTCTCAGTGATGCCACCGCTTTCTAGTGAATGGATAGGCTGCATCCTCAGTGATGTCACTGCTCTAGTGAATGGATAGGCTACATTCTCAGTGATGTCACCGCTCTCTAGTGAATGGATAGGCTGCATTGTCAGTGATGTCACTGCTCTCTAGTGAATGGATAGGCAGCATCCTCAGTGATGTCACTGCTCTCTAGTGAATGGATAGGCTGCATCCTCAGTGATGTCACCGCTCTCTAGTGAATGGATAGGCTGCATTCTCAGTGATGTCACTGCTCTCTAGTGAATAAATAGGCTGCATTCTCAGTGATGCCACTGCTCTCTAGTTAATGGATAGGCTGCATCCTCAGTGATGTTACTGCTCTAGTGAATGGATAGGCTACATTCTCAGTGATGTCACTGCTCTCTAGTGAATGGATAGGCTGCATTCTCAGTGATGTCACCGCTCTCTAGTGAATGGATAGGCTGCATTCTCAGTGATGTCACCGCTCTCTAGTGAATGGATAGGCTGCATTCTCAGTGATGCCACTGCTCTCTAGTGAATGGATAGGCTGCATTCTCCATGATGACGCAGTTGATCACTGTATAATTTGTAGTATTTATGGTCATAAATATTGTCTGTGTGTTGTTTGTATACAATGAAAATCTCAAGTGCTTACAAGCACATTTTTATATTATATATTTTGGGATTGACTACTTTGTAATCTGATAAATGTCATACTTCGGTATTATGCATCAAGCCAATTGAAGATATTGGGATAAAATGAACCTCCTACTTTCCCTCAGGTACCATTAGCCAGAACAGACTCGTCCGGCGGCTGTGCAATCACAGGAAAGTGCTACAATTTGTAGACTATGCAATTTTGATCCAGAGAAAATCAGGTGGTTAAAGGAAGGAATCATCTCTGACAATAGAGATAACTGGTGACTCTGACTCATTTTTGTAAAACTTTTTTTCCCCGACTTCTTTACATACAATAGCACTTTGCCTGAAAGTTCTGAACTTTGAAGTGGAAGTGTGCATAAAATACGCTCCTCATGTCGAAAATCTCCCAGTCAAGTACAATGAACCAGAGCTGGGAGAAAAACACTTACAGTGAAAGGATGAAAAGTATCCAGCTATAGAATATGACAATTTCGTCTTACGAGACTCCTCCGCACGCCTATTGTTTCATCCAAGGATTCCATTTATACAAAGACGGATTGATTTCGTGTGCATATATAGCAGAAAATGGATCCAGAGTATGGAATAATGCCACCCACCTGTTCTTGTGGATCTTATGTCAAGGAACCTTGAAAACCAAGGCTACAAATACTTGTTTTGGAGTCATCCCCTAAAGTGGAGTGGTCATCAGTGATGAGCGTAAGGATCCAATCCCCAGTACTCCCCAAGACCCGCAGAATGAAGAATGCCATGCATCAGTTACTACTGCCAGAATTATTATTATTTTTTTTATACAGATACAGTAGTAAATCCTACGGGCGGCTGTGCTTTATATTGCAGCTTCGTCTTAGGCTAGGTTCACATTTCCGTTGTTTTTCATCAGTCACATGCATTGCGCGAACAGAATTCATTGTCGGACTCTGTTGTGTGCGGGGGGCGGAGCGCGAGGGGGCAGAGCCTAGCGAGGACGTCAGTGCTGCGGGGACTGCAGGGCTGGGGACAGGTGTGTGTGTGTGTGTGTGTGTGTGTGTGTGTGTGCACATGCGGAGTGGAGTGCGGGAGGGGGCGGAGCCGAGCGGGAAAGTGTCAGCCTCCCTTCACACGTATCCAGGGTAAATATCGGGTAACTAAAAGCAAAGCACTTTTTGCTTGGTTACCCGATATTTACCTTGGTTACCAGCGTTCACCGCTTAGCGCTGGCTCCCTGCACACGTAACCAGTGTAAATATCGGGTAACTAACCAAAGCGCATTGCTTATTAACCCGATGTGTATCCTGGTTACATGTGCAGGGAGCCAGAGAGAGCATGTGCAGCGAAATCCTACGGATTGCGCTGCTCAAAAAACGTTACAGACTGCGTTCCTTCCGCCCTGCGGTCAGTCATTCCATGACTGATCAGTCGGGCGGAGGGTGCAACGCAGCATCATCAGTCACAATCCGCCGCTCATACAAGTCTATGGGAACCACGGAATCCGCCAAACGGATTCCGTTGTTTACCAGAGCAGCGGATTGTGACTGATACAATTTAACGGAAGTGTGAACCTAGCCTTATTCATGTGAATGCAAATAAACTGCAGGACCACAATTATTTGTAGGGGGCAGTAATTGTGAAAACAACCTAGACCCATTAACAAAAAACTGCCGCATAGCCCAAGGATAATTTCAGTGTTTAAAGGGAACCTGTCACCAGATTTGGCGACTATATTCTGCGGCCGCCACCAGTGAGTCCTTATATACAGCATTCTCACATGCTGTATATAAGAGCCCAGGCCGATCTCTATAACATAAAATTTACTTTTGTAATTCTCGCCTAGGGGCGGTCCGGTACAGTGGGTGTTGCTGCTCTCCGGTCCAGCGCCTCCTCTCTGCGGCAATCGCTGTCTTCCTTCTAGCCATGGATGACGTGTCCTGCGCAGGTGCACTTTGCTCTGCTCTGCTAAGGGCAGATCAAAGTACAGTATTGTAGAACGCATTCGCTGGCAGTCTTTAACCTTTTCTTGCCTGTGTATTACAATACTTAAATGTGCCCTAAGCAGGACAGATCAAAGTGCGCCTGCGCAGGACCGCAATGCAGGCCTCTGTGGATGACTTGGAACACGTCATCCATACTCTGCTGGGTAGGAGGAGAACAGTGATTGCCGCAGAGAGGAGATGCTGGACCGGAGAGCAACGACCACCATCGGACCGGACCGCCCCCTAGGTGAGTATTATAAAAATTATTTTTACGCTATACAGAGCGGCCTGGGCTCTTACATACAGCATGTTAGAATGCTGTATATAAGAGCCCACTGGTGGTGGCCGCAGCTTATAGTCTCCAAATCTGGTGACAGGTTCCCTTTAAAGACTATTTAAAGACTGTTTTGGACTTAAATTTTTTATTTTATTTATTTATTACAAACATATTTATTCTTTCATTCATTTTAGACCCCTTGCTATGCAGCCTGATGCAAGTCTCAGATCTTTCTCTTATGGGAGGGAGGGGAGTGTCCCACTCAGTAATATAGGCTGAATGAGATCTTGTTTGTATCCAGTCTCGTCCTCATTAACTCCTATCAGCACAGCTTCTATCCTGCTCTTATTTTGTCCCATGCTCTTTTCTCCTTTTTTGTCCCTTTTTTCTCCTCTCTCCATTCTGAGGAAATCAGTGAAGGAACCTGCTCCGTTCTGCTATATCTTAAGGCTCACTCACACAAACTTATCGAACTAGTGCAATCTGATACAAAAAAAAAGCCCTCAGACCAGTGTTATTGAATGGGGCAGTACATTCAGCTGTATTTGACTTAAGAAAAATAATGCAGCATGCTGTGATTTTACTCCAAAATGCGAGAAAATAAATCAATGCCATACAGCCCATCAGTATATTAGATTTTTACGGATTCATTACAATTCTGTAGCATAGGGAAGTAATCTATAGACTGGACGCGCTACAAGAGATAAAAAAAACAGAGCTATCTGAGTGCAGGGTGTTTTGTAAGAAGATGGGCGTGCGTGTATGATCGCCCTCACCTTCACTGGGGGTAAATCAAGCGTTGGAAAAATACTCACATTGGAGTCTTGGAAGTGCTGCTCCTCCGGTGGATGTGGAGATCTGATCCAGTGGATCTCCGCAGGCCAAGCTGTAATGCAGGATGAGGTATCCGGATGTCGCGCTCTCCCAGGAGTGAATTCAGAACTAACCATATAGTTTTCCATTAGGATTTATTAAAAACTCCATCCAACGGATAGTTGAGCAAAGCCAATGGCGGTTAAAATGCATTAATATTAATTTGGTTGAGCATCAAAGAAGGCTGACGATGCTCAGCCGAAACGCGTTGTGTTTTAAGAATGAATTTTAACCTCCATTGGCTTTGATCAACCATGGGTTGGATGGAGTTTTTAATAAATCCTATTGGAAAGCTACATTGTTAGTTCTGCATTCAGTCCTGGGCGAGCGCTACAACCGGATACTCCATCCTGCAATATAACATAAGAAAAAGCTGCTGAGTAAAAAAAAAAGGATTGTAGACGGGACAACAAATGGATGGCAAGCGAGAAAGAAAATCGTCCCACTTTTCTGGTTGAGAATGGGACCGAATTATTATTATTATTATTATTATTATTATTATTATTATTATTATTATTATTATTATTATTATTATTATTATTTATTATTATTATTATTAATAATATTTTTATTATTATTTATTGCTATATTATTTCTTTATTATTTATTTTATTTTTATATTATATAATGTTGTTTTATTTGTATATTATTTATTTTATTTATATATCATTATTTTTTTTATTTGTATATTGTTGTTTTATTTATAGATTATATATATATATTTATTATTATTAATAATAATAATAATAATAATAATATTTTTTTTTATGTGCTCGTGTGTCCCCAGCCTAAGGCCATGTTCACACTTTCGGTATTTGTAAGCCAAATCCAGACGTGGTTCTCGTGTCTGTTTATACTTTTCCTCTGACTGTTTCACTCCTGATTTTTGGCTTAGAAATACTGATGTAAAATACTGACCAAAAACTGAATGTGTGAATGTGGCCTAACACAGACAAAAAGGGAGCTGGTCACCATTACAATTGAGCAGATTGGATGGATTTATAACCTTGTTACAAAAGCATTGAGCTGCATAAAGGACTTAAAAACCGTCGGTAGCAACAAAATAGTAGAATTTTTTTCTATGTAGACTGTTTACAAAGTTATTTAACTTTTGCACTTAGGAAGCAAATAAATTATTAAAAAAATCTGCTTGAAGGTAAGTGTAACCTTTTAAGCCCTGGATTCCACTTTCTGAAATATTCCCTTATCTTTTGTTAGACTTGGAAGTAAGTTTTATATTTACTTTTTTTTATTTTTCCACAATTCCATGTTCTTTAGCTTTTATTTCTTTGGACAGAAACGTACATCACATGCATCCTATACCTCCTTGGTCATAAAGCGAATTCCAGCAGTACGGACACTGATTGTTCACCACCGTACAGTACAGATCTATGCAATATCCAGAATGTGCAGGAGGTTATCACTATGGTGTGCGTTTGAGAAGCAATGAGTGCTTGTCATCCCAAGAAAATCAGAAATGACTGAATGTAAAAAAACCAAACCTTCAGCAGCGCTCGTTGTCAGCTATAGAACAATAGAAAAGACTGAAATCCCATCTAAAGGGAACCTGCAGGATATGGCGGCCCTGCCTGACCTCAGGACCGTAGAGTTTGGTTGTCTCCGCTCATTTACTTTGTGCCTGGCGGCTGGTGACAACGTAGACGAACGACAGAGGTCGTTATGTGATTCACACTTCAATACAATCAATACCCCTGACGGGAATGTCTCAAAGTGGAAGTCTAAACTTTATTTCTTGTCATTAATGAGTGAAATTTACTTACTGGTCGTCTGCCCTGACGGGAAGAGATCACAGCTCCGACCTTATGTGGAACAGACCAAAAAGCCTCATTAAAAGGATATGACTGTGAAGAGATACAAAGGGGCAGGAGACCTAAAGTGCGCGGTGTCTAAAAGTGCGACAACATATGAAATATATCTATAACTACCGCTTTATCCATGGTAACAATATGGTTAGAGATGCTACCGGTCATTATTTGCAGCCTAGCAAGTGGTCTGCAGAACTTATTCTAGAGATCTATAGACCCCCTTGATCGTAAACCTGCTGTATATTCCCCTCGCATCCCGGCAGCTTTGATCTGTAGAAGCCTCACATCAGCGACGTGTCCACTGAGGTTTGTTCACTTGTTAGATATCATTGTAGCTTGCCGTGACCTTTTTACATTTCCTGTGCCCCCTGACCGTGTTTCCCCCAAAAATAAGCCCTAGCAGGATTTTCAGCTTTTTTTGAGTATGATTAAAGTATAAGCCCTTCTCCAAAAATAAACCCTAGTTTCGGTTCATCATACTAATAGTATCCTAAAATAAATGTTGATCAGCCTTTTCAGGATATGTAACTTTTATTGCTGTACATTGCCCCGTTGTATTGCTATAAGCCCCGGAAAATGTATAGTCACACGCCAGTCGGTTAAACATAGCAAAATGAATATTCACCCATTGCTGTACGTTGCCCGATTGTGTTTCTGCGAGACTGTATATTTACGAGCCAGTTGTTTAACATATGTTGATTGAAAATTAATGTTCACCTCTTCCCCTGCCCACCCTTCTATGCTGGCGTGAGCGATTTGAGTGCAGTCATACTGATGTATTACTTTCCCGAGAATCGCATCCCAATCCTCGAATGGGCCGGTGACTCCCCTGACCCGAGGGTGACCGCATCGATTCCTATGCAGGTGTCACAATCAGGTCAGGAGAGCCACCAGCCCGTCCGAGGATTGTGATATGATCCTCGGATGAGTAATGCGGCAGTCTGACTGCACCCAATCAGAGACGCCGGCACAGAGGGGTGGGTGGGGGAAGGGGTGAATATTCACCTCTTCCCCTGCCCATCCCTCTGTGCCGGCGTTTGTGATTGGGTGCAGCCAGACTGCTGTATTACTTGCTGAGAATCGCATCCCAATCATCGGATGGGCCGGTGGCTCCCCTGACCTGAGCGTGACAGCATGTATTCCTATGTAGCTGTCACGCTCAGGTCAGGAGAGCCGCTGGCCCGTCCGAGGACCGTGATACGATCCTCGGATGAGTAATACAGCATTTTGACTGCACCCGATCACTGATGCCAGCACAGAGGGGTGGGTGGGGGAAGAGGTGAATATTCATTTTGCATCAACATATGTTAACAACTGGATCGTGACCATACATTTTTCGAGTTTTGCAGGAACACAATCAGGCAATGTACAGCAATAAAAGAAATAAGACATCCTCTAGAGCATCTTTCGGAGCCAAAAATAATATAAAAACCTGTTTTATTTTTGGGGAAACACTGTAGAAGAGGGGGTGAACAGCTGACACGAGGTGGTCATGGTCATATAACCCTGGCTCTATTGCATTTCTGCAGATAAGTGATAGACGTTTCTTATATGTTGGGTCCACTCCTTGCTATGTTGGTACTTTTCTGTTATTGCCGAGGCTCCAGGCTGTATCTCGCCCTTGTCTCGCACATTTCTTCTGCTCCTATCTTACACATTCTCTTTTTCCTTGCACTTTTTGCCTGATGAGTGTCCTGCAACCACTGCCAGTATTTGTGGCGTGAACCTCCTGACCCGGAGTAAAACCGGCTGGTCCTGTTGTGGGAGGAAGCTGTTTGTACAAGTTGTGAGTGATGAATACAGATTATTATCTACCTGTATATCACAGACCGTGCACAGAACTGGTTCTCGCCTCTGGTTTACAAAAAAGCGCCGAGTGTGGAGGAATTTGTAGAAAAACAAATAGATTATAATTACATTAATTGTTTAATCTGCTGTAGGTCCACAGGTGATTACGTGCTGTACGTTCCGGGATTGTGCCACGCCTGTGCGACGTAGTTATTATTGCCAGGTGTGCAGCCGCTCTAGTGCCGTCCGTAGCATTGATTACACGTATTGGGCCACGCTGTCAGTCCATGTGTCCGCTCTTACTGCTTTTGTAGGACGTGTAGAACGTTTTCTCCACACCAGTTTCCTCTTTTCCAAGTTCTAAGAAAAACCACTTCTGCGTAAGTTCTTCTGGTCACTTCATTCCCACACATCGCTCATTTCATTGCTGCCCCATGACGTGCTTCAACTTGCCGCAGTAGTCATCCTCCGGTGTAAACCGCCTCGTATATGAATAATCATTTAGGTAGTCATGCAGCAGCTGATCCACATGTCCCGAAGCTTACACGTGGTAAGAAAGCCTCGCCTCAGACACGTCATGGGGCCCATGTCTACGCTATACCTGTGCTTGTCTCCTCATTTCATACAAGTAGAGGTTTGCTCACATGAATTCATGCAGAACCTGCGAAGAAGTAAGAAGCGGGCTGCTCCATTGGATGAGAGTGCAGCGCCCCACCGAGGCATTGTATGGCCGTACATTAATGGAACTGTGTCCTCCAGCCGTGACTAAATACATACAGGACCTGTGAATGCTGCTTTGCTCCTGGCCTTTTGTTTGTCATAATTGCAGCTTTTTTTTTGCAGAATGTAAAGAGTTAGTTCACTACTTATTTTTCCAAGCCGCATTGATGTAACGTTCAGAAACAAGGCTTCTTTCATACACCTTGTGTTGCCAATAGTGCTTGTGAGCGGCGCTATTGCAGTCCACTCATCCCCTTCTCATCACCTCTGGGATCCGGTGATGTCACGTCAACGTCCTGTTGACCTGACATCTCCGCGGCTGGCCCCAATTTTCCCGAGTGACCAGGCTGTAGGTGGCGTTTCACAGTTCGTCACAGCCCAGCATCACTCTTGCTTGCGGCGCTCTGCAGTGAAGGATAGAGCAGGGAGATGCTGGACTGTGACGAGCGGTGAAACACGGCCCAGTCACTCTGGAAGACTGGGGCCGGCCTCAGTGATGTCAGGTCAACTGGAAGTTGACCTGACATCACCAATTCCCAGAGGTCACGGAGCCCGGGGGTCACTTGGGGATGAGCGGACCGCAATAGCGCCGCTCACAGGCAGAATTGTCAACACAGGGTATTTGAGAGAAGTCTTGTTTCTCAACATTAGATCGATGTGACTTGGAAAAATTAAATAGTGAACTAACTTTTTAAGCTTTCCTGATGTGGTTTTATCCCATAAATCACACTTCTACTATTTTTGGAGGCATTTCTGTCTAACTCATCACATGAGCATTGATTGTCTTGTCTTATGTGAGAGATTAATCTGAGTGTAGTCCAATGATTTCCACGCACCCGTAGACTTAAATGGGTGAGCTCCGTCCAATTTCGCAGATTGGCACTGCCCCATAGAATAACTTTGATATCCGATAAAACCTTGTATCGCACTTGTCTGAGTTATACGCTGGTATGAGCACTATTTCTATCGAGTCCCAAGTAGTCATGATGTCTCTTGTTCTAGAGATCTATAGACCCACATGACCGTAAACCTGCAGTATTTTCCCCTCGCATCCCGGCAGCTTTGTTCTGTAGAAGTCTCACATCAGCGACGTGTCCACCGAGGTTTGTCCACTTGTTAGATGTCATTGTAGCATGCCGTGACCTTTTTACATTTCCTCTGCCTCCTGATCCACCTCGTAGGTCGGGGAGAGGCTGAGATTAAGACGTGACCAGTTTTAATGGCTGATCTGACATTTCAGCCTGGATTCCTCCATCTGATTAGCTGGCGAAAACCAGACACTGGCAGCTGAAGCAGGACACTGTCCCCCCCTTGCTAAACATGCTGTAAGCCACCGCGCTGCTCATTGTGTTCATTATAAGCTGGCAATTAAATGCCATGGTTTCCCCCTTGGTGAAAGGTTTGCTAACATCTTTCCGAGGAAACAAACATGCAGGTGGAGCAGCACCTGGGGTGTCAGGTGCCACCGCTGATGGAATGTAATGAAACATTGCAAATGAGAAGAGCGTTAGTAGAGAAGGACAATTATTGATCATTAACGCAGATTAAGATGTCGTAGGGTGAGATGTGCACTGGAGCTTGAGAAGAATCTGCAAGGAACAATTATCCGAGGTGGCTCGGATGCTGGTTATCAATATGAGGGATGTCAGGGTTACACGTGACGATACCGACAACAGTTTACACTTATTTGGCTAATGATAAACAACCCCCGCCACCATCATGCCGCCATTAGTGCTCCCACGGAAGTAATCTACAATGTTCCAGATCCCGTTCTTAGATAACTTGTATATTCCATGAAGTTGATTAACCGTGTGTGCTGTTTGCTTATTTACCTCATGTGGGTAGTGCCAATCCTCCATAAAGCCACAAAGCCTTGTCTTTTGGGCAAGGACAGTGAAGCACTGTCCATTCACTGAATTTTTGTAACTTAGCCAATAAATCGGAGGTAAACGCAGCTTAGGCAGGCTTTGCACACTACGACATCGCAGGTGCGATGTCGGTGGGGTCAAATTGAAAGTGACGCACATCCGGCATCGCATGCGACATCGTAGTGTGTAAAGCCTAGATGATACGATTAACGAGCGCAAAATCGTCGTAATCGTATCATCGGTGCAGCGTCGGCGTAATCCATAATTACGCTGACGCGACGGTCCGATGTTGTTCCTCGCTCCTGCGGCAGCACACATCGCTGTGTGTGAAGTCGCAGGAGCGAGGAACATCTCCTTCCGGCGTCACCGCGGCTTCCGTAGGATATGCGGAAGGAAGGAGGTGGGCGGGATGTTTACATCCTGCTCATCTCCGCCCCTCCGCCACTATTGGCCGCCTGTCGTGTGGCGTCGCTATGACGCCGCACGACCCGCCCCCTTAGGAAGAAGGCGGGTCGCCGGCCAGAGCGACGGTCGCAGGGCAGGTGAGTGCATGTGAAGCTGGCGTAGCGATAATGTTCGCTACGCCAGCTATCACACGATATCGTACCTGCGACGGGGGCGGGGACTATCGCGTGCGACATCGCAGCATCGGCTTGCGATGTCGCAACGTGCAAAGCCACCCTTACTCCCCAGGAGACTACTAAGACTACCAAACAACCAGTAGGAGATTGCTAGCATAAACCTGTCCTGGTTAAAACTTTTGTTTCTTGCACAAATTCTTGTCTAAAGTGGGATGATACAGCTATTAATGTGGTGGAGGTTTAGGGGGGCATCGTTGACAAATTTGCTTTAAAGCTGACCCCTTTGCCCTTGGATGGGATTGAAATGTCACCATGGATTTCACATGTATTGTCACCCTACCTGGTGCCCTCTGTTTTCCTTCCACTGCCTCGTCTTCAGAGATCTGCTTCAAAAATAGCCCTTCTCATAACTTGGGGAGCCCAATGGTAAGTCTAAACCACGCGGTCCCTGGTTTTCGTTTGCGGTTGGATTGGAAAAGCCGAGGAGGTCTGATTCAGACTTACTGCACTCCCCCATGCTACTGCAGTGGACATCTTGGAAGCACGAGGAAAGGGACAACAATCTCAGCAGAAGAGGCAAACGGAGGGCACAAGGTAATGTGACTATGAGAGATCCACTGTCACTTGTCAGTGCCAGGGTGGAGGGTCACTTTAAATACGTACTCGCATTAAATGTTTTATGGGATAAACCTGTGTGAATGCATATGTACAGTGTTTCTCCAAGATAAGCCCTAGCTGGAATTTTCAGCCTGTTTTGGAGTATGCTTAAAATATAAGCCCTACTCCAAAAATATGCCCTAGTTGCGGTTGAATAATGAAGTGTCCAGGTAGCTAAAACCTTTTAAAGAATAAAGTAGAACACTTCACTAGAGAGCGAAGACACCCCCTAAAAGAGAGAAGACCCCCTCCCCCCCCAAAAAAAAATAGTAAAGAAGTATTAAAGAAGTTGTCCAGTTACCAAAACTGATTTTTTTTTTTTCTGATAAATCTTGCTAATATGTGCCCCTCAACACATCTATTATGTTTTTTCAGCAAAATTACCTTTTATTGTGCACCAGCAGCACATGCTCATTGCTGGCTCCAGCTCTGATGGGGTTAATCTCTCCTCTGACTTCCTGTGTTCAGTTCCTACAAGTCCCAGAATTCTTTGTGGCTCTAGGGCGGTGTCTAGCTTATCTAACACACCCATTGTGTCTAATACACCCACTCTGCTCTCCGACCAAACCCTCCTCCCTGCCTCTTCCCAGTGGATGCACTGAGAGCAATCACACAGAGACAGCAGCAGCTCTACACAGCCAGGGGAAGAAAGTGTGTGTGTGTGTGTGCGCGCGTATTACAGTGTATGTGTATGTGTGCGCGTATATACAGTGTGTGTGTGTGTGTGTGTGTGTGTATACCGTGTGTGTGTGTGTGTGTGTGTGTGTGTATGTCATACTCACCTGTCTGCAGGGCCCCGGTGCCATGCCTGCTTCCAGCCCCTGTCTCGGTCCCGCCGCTCTGGCTGTGTGCAGTCTCCCCGGGGCAAGTACGAAGCTTGCAGAACCTGGCGGTGGATCACCTGATGCAGTCACCTGACGCATCAGCTGATCGATTCTCGCGGTGGCGCCGGCTTTTTCGCGCCCGGCCGGCTATCAGCTGATCCTGCCGTCAGGGGACTTCATCAGCTGATTACCGGCAGCTCCTGCAGTGATGGGCCAGGATCAGACTCCGCTGCAGGAGCTGCCAGTAATCAGCACATAAGTGAGTATGTATTTATTTATTTATTTATTTTCTACTGATGCATCAGCTGATTGTATAATCGGCTTTTATACAATCAGCTGCTGTGTCATGTGATTCTCATCCTTTAACCTGACACGTCATCTGATCGCTTTGCCTTCCAGCAAACCGATCAGATGATATTGGATCCTGATTGATCGGCGCGGGACCCTAACCCAGGATTACTGCGGAGGAGGGTTTATTTCAATAAAGATGGAGTCACTAATTGTGTTGTGTTTTATTTCTAATAAAAATATTTTTCTGTGTTGTTTTTTTTTTTTATCATTACTAGAAATTCATGGTGGCCATGTCTAATATTGGCGTGACACCATGAATTTCGGGCTTAGGGCTAGCTGATAATATACAGCTAGCCCTAACTCCATTATTACCCAGCTAGCCACTTGGCATCAGGGCAGCTGGAAGAGTTGGATACAGCGCCAGAAGATGGCGCTTCTATGAAAGCGCCATTTTCTGGGGTGGCTGCGGACTGCAATTCGCAGTGGGGGTGCCCAGAAAGCTTGGGCACCCTTCACTGTGGATTCCAATCCCCAGCTGCCTAGTTGTACCCGGCTGGACACCAAAATAAGGCGAAGCTCACGTCATTTTTTTTTTAAATTATTTCATGAAATTCATGAAATAATTAAAAAAAAAAAAAGGGCTTCTCTATATTTTTGGTTCCCAGCCGGGTACAAATAGGCAGCTGGGGGTTGGGGGCAGCCCATACCTGCCTGCTGTACCCGGCTAGCATACAAAAATATGGCGAAGCCCATGACTTTTTTTTTTTTTTCTCTTTTTGGGTAAAAAACTGCATACAGTCCTGGATGGAGGATGCTGAGCCTTGTAGTTCTGCAGCTTCTGTCTGCTCTCCTGCATACACTAGTGAATGGAGGATGTTGAGCCTTGTAGTTCTGCAGCTGCTGTCTGCTCTCCTGCATACACTAGTGAATGGAGGATGCTGAGCCTTGTAGTTCTGCAGCTGCTGTCTGCTCTCCTGCATACAATGAACATTTTGAATAAGGAAATGACATCAGACCTTTTTTTTTTTTTTTCATCAACAATCTTTAATGGCATTTTGCACTGATTAAAAATGCAGTGAGCAAAAACGCAGCAAAAAACGCACCAAATCGCGGCAAAAACGTGACATGCAGCACCGCAGATGACAGAGCAGAGCAAGTTGGTGACATGCTCTGCTCTGACACATAGTGTGCTGCATGTCACTGTATCCACTCTGGGACTTGTTGTGCAGGTGACCGGATGATACATGTCACTAACTGCCCCACTCTGTGATTTATGCTGCATAGTACCAACTGTATACACTCTCACCTGCACAACAAGTCCCATAGTGGAGACAGTTAGTGACATGTATCATCCGGTCACCTGCACAACAAGTCCCAGAGTGGAGACCGTTAGTAACATGTAGCATCCGGTCACCTGCACAACAAGTACCAGAGTGGAGAAAGATAGTGACATGCAGCACACTGTGTCAGAGCAGAGCATGTCACTGTCTCTACTCTGGGACTTGTTGTGCAGGTGACCGGATGCTACATGTTACTAACGGTCTCCACTCTGGGACTTGTTGTGCAGGTGACAGAGTGGAGCAGATTGGTCCCATGCAGCGTCCGGTCACCTGTGCTGCTGGGGGAGTATATGATCACACTGCTGACAGCGCCCGCTCTCCTGACAGCTGAGCACAGCGGGCGGGTGAACAGTGTGATCACATACTTGCGTGACAGGGGGGATTTCAGTGGAGGAAACCCCCCTGTACTCCACACTGGAGCCCGTACCTCCCACAGCTGACGGAGGGTAAGAGCGCGCTCTGCCTTCACCGCTCCACACTGGCGTCCTCCGGCTCCTCCCCTCGATGCTGGGCTGTGACGTGCGGTAGTCACCGCCCACAGCCCAGTGAATCAGTGTGAGTGGCGCCGGCATCCTCTGACGTACCCGTCTAGTTTGAGAGCCCGGAAATGCCGGGACGTCAGAGGATGCCGGCGGCCACAGCTCCAGGGGGTCATGTGACAGACACTGAGCGTGCAGGATAGCGCCGCTCAGTGCTAGAACTGGAAACAGAAGCCAATGGACAAGATGCATACAATGGTAAGTGACACTCATTGGGGAAAAAAAAAAAAATGGGTGAACCACCCCTTTAATATACTCACCGGTTGCTGTCTTCTCCGGTTTCCAGCGTCTGTCCGGTCCTCGTCTGAATGAAGAGACTTTCCAGATCACGCATGGCTCTGTGTGAGCCAGCAGTGGCTTTTCCAGTGTAAACCCATGTAACCTCATACCGAGGCCCCATAGACTTACATTGGAAAGCAACTTCCGCCTGTAACATAAACACTGGTGTTGAAGCGACAAGTCAGAAAAGCCCAAAAGGGGACTGGGGCAGCGCTGGAAACTGGAGACGACAGCGATAGGTGAGTTTATTAATAAACCTACTCTACATATTCCGTACATTTTATTGAATGCTTCTTTTAAGCTTTTGTAAGTACAAGTAAATTGATGGCAGTGTGCCCTTGTGATATACATGGTAGAAGAGACATGGACAATCTACTCCTTACCTACTATAATCTATAGCTGGAACCGCACATCTCCTGCTCTGCATATTATAAAAAAAAGTTAATATATGGTGTCAAACTGAATCCTTTGTAACACAGCAAGTATTGGAGCCTGCTGGAAGATGAGAAGAAAGTGATGAGCTCCTCAAAGCATCACCTGCAGAAAAAGAGGAACAAGGTGCTTATTGCAGGATCTGTTTAGTGATATGCATGGGATATTTAAAGGGGTTGCACCATCTGTCATCCATCTTTTGCATAGGTGATAAATGTAATATTGGTGGGGGTCTTCGCTCTGTCAACATCATTGTTTTGTTTTTTTAAGAAGGAAAGCAAGGATGCTCCGATGGATCCAACTTCTCAATGATCTTAATGGATTCGGGTGCACACCACCGACTTTAATTTGATCTTTGTGAATTCTAGTAATTCTAGCAATAAAGCTTCCCATAAGCATTAGTATAGTGTTGGCGAAACACACTGATATGGACGGGGGCTCGGATGCTTTATGTAGGAGCGCCCCGGACAGTTCATCAGGGAAAGTGTCCATCCGGTATGCCTTATTTCGGACTGTTTAGTTTACACTCCCATAGAGAAGGGGGAGCGCCCGGCAGATCAAACACTCCCGTGTTTGGGAGAGATGACCGAGATTGGTACCAACCAAAAACTCATGGCTATGGCGGGCTGATGACTCTTTCCAGCCTGCGGAGCAGTGCACGGTTCTCTGGAGATCATAGGACTATAAGATTCAGCAAGTTCCAATATGTATCGGCTGACATTGAGCAAATAAGAGCTTAGGTTTCACAGCTACTGGAAAGCGACCAGTTATAAGGCCACTAATGACGATGCCGATGATGATGATTGATGACTAGGAAGGATTCATATGTAATCACTGTGCACAGAGTTGTTTTGCAGGAACTCTACTGTTAATTATATTTTATATATTGTACAATAAACGTGTAACCTTATTACTCTGCATATTTCCATATTTTATAATATACGTGAGCTGAACATGAATCAGAAGCCACCAGCCATGCCAGGACAGTGGGGAACATTCATCAAACTAAGTGCAATTGAAATAATTTGCAAAATAACGTCTGCGGCATGGAAGATTTACGTCACGAGGCCCGAGGCTCCCATGTCTTTTGTGGCTCATGTATATAAAATGTGCGGCGATAACGACAAGTACAACACATGAGATATTGCCACTCTAGCACAAATGCACACGCACTTGATTTTTTGGAGAGATTTTTTTTTTTTAGGGTAAATGCTCCCCCTAGTGGCCTAGTGAGACATGAAAAACATTGGCCATTAAGTGGATACCAATGTGACGTGGGCAGATCAGTGTTCTTAGTTGATCAGGTGCCCTGATTGTGTGTTTTATAGTGAGGAACTACAACTCTCAGCATGCTATTGCACGTAGTTGGCAGATCATGCTGGAAGCTGCGGACTTAGGATATCACCAGAATTCCAGTTCTGATCTTGGCAGACCCATAATAACAAGCGACCGCACGTTTTCCCGCACGATATTTCGTTTTTCATTGAATTAATGAAGGTTTGTGCAAAAAAAAAAAAATGCAATTTAAATAATTGTGATGAATTATTCTCTAATTGTCTCTATAGGAATCCTCCGTGTTGTACATTCAGCATAATAAAATAATGCAGCGGCGGAGAATATGAAAGTAATCAGAATAAACTCCCATAAATCATGACAGGCTCATATATAAATTATTAGGCATACATTTGCATTCGTTTGCATACATTCTCCTGAACGGAGCGTTACATGGACACTTTAGGTAGAGGTCACCTTCGTGCGGCACGTGCCATAGTCACAGGCTCGTCATGATTAAAATGATAAAAAAAGAGAAAGTCATCTTCATAACATTGGATTATATCATACATGTAACTCTTTCCAACCTTACAGGGACACTAAGCAAGGAGTGGAATGTTTTGCTCTCTGTTATCTGCCATGACGGTAATTTTAATCTATTGTTCCCTGATAATTGAGCATTTTAGGCCCATGATCGGCTGAATGGCCTATTCTTCGTGGATATTCCTTAACCTCTCTCCACCCTGAAGCGAGAAAATTACAGCATTTCCGCAGATTTTGTGACAATTGGCTTTTAGAAGTTTTCTTGGCAGCTCATAGTCATGAAGACGTTTTTGGATGTTCCATTTTTTTTAATAGAGAAGGACTGCAGATAGGGGCTACCTACCAATCTGTATGTCATGGATGTCTGCAGGGGAAACCCCTGTAATCCCAGTAGCTGCAGTTTTCTTCTATTCCTGGATTTAGGAGCAAAGAACTTATAATAAGACTCCATTAACTGGACCGGGTCTTCCGAGATCAGCAGAATAGTCAAGCATTAAGACGAGCAGTGAAAATCCTCTAAAAGCCATTTACATAAATAACATCATAAATATATAGCGTGGTAAAGATGCAGAATATAGAGAGCGGGGAAGAGCCGTGAGACGGGGAGGTGGAGGAAGCCTCGGACGCTAATGGCCTCTCCACCACATCCCTCGCCATATGCATTCAGCACTGGAGTGGAGGAACCAATTAGTGGTCGCTCTTCAGACGCTCCCAGCTCTGATGTACGAGGCTTCATCAGCTTCTCAGCACAGAAGTAAATGCATCTTTTAATTATTCATGGCAGGTATATTATTGCAGGAAATTACAGCATGAAATAGAAAAGGCTGTGAATGGGGCTAGTACTGGAAACAAAAGATGGAAGATGGGGGGTGCCTGGCTGTCGGGGGCGTCATCTCCTGGCATTCAAGGAGGAAAACTCGGGATTAGGCTTCTTCGAGCGGCTGCTTCCAGCATCCTCACCAGGACCATTTACAGGTCCCTCTGTTCTGCCGAAGTGTTAAGCTGCTAAACTCCTCATTTCTGTTTACGGTAGACAATACAAGCCCCGACCCCCCATGTCACCACCACCATTAGTCATCTGCTCCCAAATCCGTGTCCGTAAAGCCACCGCTGACTCCCTGACTTTTATATTCCTGTTTGATCTCAGATTTATATGAGGGGATTAAACAAAGCTTCTATTCAAAGTTTAGGAGTGTGCTGAGAAGCCGCTGCTCTCTTCAGGGATGTGCGGCACTACGCCTTGGCTGGGGTCACAGATTTGTCTGTCTTAGTATCTTGGTAGAGCTCCTTTTGACCTTCTTACATTAAGGCAATGGCAGCGGTAGCGACTATTTTCTTAGTGAGTGTAGAGAGGCCCGTTCCCCGACCCTCACAGGTCCAATCTTTACAAGCACATTTGCAAGTCATCTGTGTGGCTGGAGCCTGGCCTAGTTAACAACCCTTAGGCCAAGTCACACACAACGACTTACCAGCGATCCCGAAAACGATGCGACCTGATAGGGATCGCAGGTAAGTCGCTGGGAGGTCGCAGGTGAGATGTCACACAGTCAGATCTTACCAGCGATGCAGGAACAATACAGGTCGCTATAACGATCTCAGCAGTCGCTGTGAGCCTGTCACACAGTGTCAAACACAGCGATGTGTCCTGCCCAGCAGGACATCACCTTTGAAGAAAATGGCCTGGACCATTCTGCAACGACTAGAGATCTCACAGCAGGGGCCTGATCGCTGGTAGGTGTCACACATAAGATCGCTAACTGGATCGCTACTGCGTCACAGAAACCGTAACTTAGCGATCTCGCTAGCGATCTCGTTATGTGTGACGGTACCTTTTAGCCTACGGCAATAATGAGCCATTACACAGCACTGTGGTCTTGCTGAAGGAGCCATCAGGTAGCACCATAGCCTATCAACAGGGAATAAGCCATCAAACAGAACTATGACAGACTATACTTGGGGTCACATCACACTGTGGTCAATAGATAATGAAGGAGTCACACAGAACCATGACACAGACTGCACTGAGGCTCCCATTGCACAACACTTGTCAATGGACACTGAAGGAACAGTCATAGTGAACCATGACAGACTATACTGAGGGTCCCATCACACAACACCGGTCAATGGATACTGAAGAAGTCATCACACAGAACCGTGACAGACTATACTGAGGGTCCCATCACATAACACTGGTCAATGGATATTGAAGAAGTCATCACACAGAACCATGACAGACTCTACTGAGGGTCCCATCACACAACACTGGTCAGTGGATACTGAAGGAACCGTCACGCAGAACCATGACAGACTATACTGAGGGTCCCATCACACAACACTGGTCAATAGATATTGAAGAAGTCATCACACAGAACCATGACAGACTCTACTGAGGGTCCCATCACACAACACTGGTCAGTGGATACTGAAGGAACCGTCACGCAGAACCATGACAGACTATACTGAGGGTCCCATCACACAACACTGGTCAATAGATATTGAAGAAGTCATCACACAGAACCATGACAGACTCTACTGAGGGTCCCATCACACAACACTGGTCAGTGGATACTGAAGGAACCATCACGCAGAACCATGACAGACTATACTGAGGGTCCCATCACACAACACTGGTCAATGGATACTGAAGGAACCGTCACGCAGAACCATGACAGACTATATTGAGAGTCCCATCACACAACACTGGTCAATGGATACTGAAGAAGTCATCACACAGAACCGTGACAGACTCTACTGAGGGTCCCATCACACAACACTGGTCAATGGATACTGAAGGAACCGTCACGCAGAACGATGACAGACTATACTGAGGGTCCCATCACATAACACTGGTCAATGGATATTGAAGAAGTCATCACACAGAACCATGACAGACTATACTGAGGGTCCCATCACACAACACTGGTCAATGGATACTGAAGGAACCGTCACGCAGAACCATGACAGACTATACTGAGGGTCCCATCACACAACACTGGTCAATGGATATTGAAGAAGTCATCACACAGAACCATGACAGACTCTACTGAGGGTCCCATCACACAACACTGGTCAGTGGATACTGAAGGAACCGTCACGCAGAACCATGACAGACTATACTGAGGGTCCCATCACACAACACCGGTCAATGGATACTGAAGGAACCATCACACAGAACCATGACAGACTATATTGAGAGTCCCATCACACAACACTGGTCAATGGATACTGAAGGAACCGTCATGCAGAACCATGACAGACTATACTGAGGGTCCCAACACACAACACTGCGGTTAATGAATACTGAAGGAACTGTCACACAGAGCCATGACAGATATACAGTACTTATTTCTTAAGAACCATACAACCCTACAAACGTAGAGCAGAAAAATGAAGATATAAAAATAAGTAGTTTTTTAATTGCAAGAATCAGGGCTTAAAAATGAGTTGCAGGAAAATGACTCCTGAGAGATACATAAAAATGCAATGGAAAAACCAATAGCAGACATAATTTCATATAGGAAAACTTAATAAGAGTGCACTAATGAATGTAAAGCGCTGTGTTGTGAGTCGCTCAAAATAAGCATCGCCATGAAAAAGCAGAGTTGAAAAAATCATGCTCAGGAATTATAAAGGCATCACACAAACCTCAGAAGAGATCAAGAACGTGAGCCACAAAAAAATAAATGTCATAGAACCCACATTGTGGTCGTAAACACATATACCGTAAATGATTGTGTGCAGCGGTTCAGGGTGGTAGCCCATTGAAAAATACTGACAGAGCCGACCTAAAGCAGCATGACCCGTAGACTTATACCGAAGAAACCACCACTCAGTGCTATGGTCCATAGACAGGGCTATAACTACGATAGGTGCAGAAGTTGCAATTACATCCGAGCCCCTGGAGCTTACTTGGTCCAAAAAGACCCCATTGGCCAATATAAAACGACCAATGCTATTAAAGACTTGCAATCGTTAAGCTTTTGCATTGGTGCCCACAAGCTCGGAGGATACTACAGGTCCCAACATTGTCTTCTCTATAAAGATACTAAGGGGCACTTTGCACACTACGACATTGCAAGCCGATGCTTGCGATGCCGAGCGCGATAGTCCCCACCCCCGTCGCAGCTGCGATATCTAGTGATAGCTGCCGTAGCGAACATTATCGCTACAGCAGCTTCACATGCACTTACCTGCCTTGCGACGTCGCTCTGGCCGGCGAACCGCCTCCTTATTAAGGGGGCGGGTCGTGCGGCGTCACTGCGACGTCACGCGGCATGCGGCCAATAGCAGCGGAGGGGCGGAGATGAGCAGGATGTAAACATCCCGCCCACCTCCTTCCTTCAGCATAGCTGGCGTCAGCTGCGGGAAGCAGGTAAGGTGATGTGATGTTCCTCACTCCTACGGCTTCACACACAGCGATGTGTGCTGCCGCAGGAGCGAGGAACAACGTCGCACCGTCACAGCAGCGTAATTATGGAATTCCCCGACACTACACCGATGATACGATTACGACACTTTTGCGTTTGTTAATCGTATCATCTGGAATTTACACACTACGATGTCGAGAGCAGCGCCGGAAGTGCGTCACTTTCGACATGACCCCACCAACATCGCACCTGCAATGTTGAAGTGTGCAAAGTGCCCCTTAGCGTGAGTTGGAACTGCTAGATCCTTACTAAGTGAATGCTGGAGTTTGGAGTGTAAGCTCCTAGTTCTGTATCCCTTTATTATTTTATACAGTATTGTGGATACATGGACAGTGTAAGTAAAGGATGATAAATGATCCTTTATCAGAGTGGAGGCCGTTGCACTGTATTGATTGTATCATCCATTAATGTAACATTGTAGCATATCAGTCATTTCAGGGTTTATATGTCTCCGCTCTGTCTTCTGTAGGATCGCCTATGTAATGTTACATTACATGGGCTACAGTGACTAATGGTCGGAGACTGTTCTTATAGATTATCTGCTTATACGCAAAAAAAAAGTTCATTGTATGACTCCTGATCCTAGTTTAAAGATTTGTGGTTCACTTATTTAATACAGTACGATCTGCTTGTATCGTTGAAGATTGCAGGAAGTGAAAATCTCCTGTGGGATCTTTTCCCTTTGCCGTGTGTAGAAGTAAGATGGAGCGCATCAACCTACCGTATAAAGATGTATTACGGTATTAATTTAAAGGGGATGTCCACTACTTTTACATTGATGGCCTATCTTTAGGATATGTCACCAGTATCTGATCGGCCGGGGTCCAACACCCCATACCCCCGCCGATCAGCTCTTCCCGATGCCGCTGCCAGCAGCAGGTGGCTGGAAATGCTCAGTTCCAGAACTGTCCCATCTTCTTATAGCATTGCACATCCACCTCCCATTTAAATCAATAGGAGGCAGATGTGCAGTACCCAGTCTTGGACACTATGAGAAGACAGTGCAGCTCCGGAACTGAGCAATGCCGGCCACCTGCTGCAGCCACCGGCACCGAGAACAGCTGATCAGCGGGGGTTGCGGAGTGTCATACCCCTGGCAATCAGACATTGACATCAGTGTTGAAGTAGTGGACAACTCCTTTAATCAGAGCTGAATTTTAGATCTTTTTGGATTAGATGATTAGATAAATAAAATGATGTTGAAGCTGCTTATCAATGTATAATGTGAGTAGCTCCTCTAGATATCCACAAACTCCTAGAACTCATGAAGGCTCATCCACCAGCTGCCTCTTGTGCTACCAAGCACAAAAAGTAAACCTTTCAATAGCTCCAGGCCACCCAGGTATTAATTAGTGAGTCTTAAGAGTCCACCATTCAGGAGACTTAACTGGGTATTTCCACCTTACATTTAAGGGCTAATCACAGTCTATACCACTAATGTATAGTATATACAAGTCCTTCATATAGGACCTGATATATGCGTGTGAAATTCATAGTCATTTGTTTGGGAATTCGACCACCTTTCCACTGACCTTGGCGCACACACGCCCCATTTTTGAGATCCAACCAGGTCCAATACGTGGGATCCATTTCTACTATACATTTAGAGATTATCTTGTATATATGCTTTAAAATGCACAAGATGGGACTACCCCTTTAAACATGACCACCACCGCTCCTCTCTTCCCCTTAGCGTCAGTCACCCCTTGCTCTTTCACCATCACCTCATATCCTCTTCATTCCCCCGACAAACAGCAGGGAAAAAAAAGCTTCTGTTGTTCCTGGTGATATTAGGAAATGGAGGAGGCCAGGGAGGCGAGGACATGGTGCAAGAAACACACCAAATAATTAGTGTGTGATGTTGAAGCCCCACGCGGATGTGAGGTTGCTGGGAGATGGCTCTGCTCGCTCTGAGGTTGTGGAGTAATGCGTGTGATGAATGCAAGTGATCTCATTTAGCAGCATGGGAGGACGTGGTGCTGAGAGACGGCAATTTCAAGCTGCAAGAACTAATGCTCAGTCCATTGGAGGAGGCAGAAACAACGTTAATTTGTCCCCTTTTACTAATCACAGACCCTTCCCTACCCCCTACTCCAGCGCTGTGTGTGCCAACCACTAATGGAGGGATAAATACTCACGCAGCAGAACTCAACAAATTTCGAGAAATTATTTACGACCAGAATATATTCTACAAAACTCAAAACGTGAGCTGGAGAGTCCGAAATCCTCCAGGTCTCTTGTGGGAAATTTCTTCATATTCCGGATCATCCTTACATGGACAATAGATGGTGGCTGATCAATAACGTCTATCATCCTGCTTTCCAATGACTGTACTGTACATGGTATAAACCACTGGCCTCCTCTCCTACTTTGCTGCTAGTGTCATTCTTTTAGGCCTCATTCATACATCCTTTTTTTCATGTACATGTTCTATCCATAGTTTTCTTGCAGCCTGTCACAATTCAGTTTGGACTCTGCTGTGCAGAGTTGTGTTTGCCACCTTGTCCTGCGGTCAGTGTTTCCCTGTGCTTGGCTGGTGGGAGAAGCCTATCCTTCCGTGCCTTGTTCCCGGGATCACGCCGCTTTATCAGGATGTTTCCTCCATCGGTGCGGTGCCAGTTATAGCCGTGCTCTGCAGCGTGCCCGCCTGGTCCCTGTAATTTCTTTTGATTCTGCCCACTACCTAGTTCGACCTCCCTCACTTCCGTCCTCCCTGTTCAGTCTGACCTCCCTGACTCCCGTCCTCTCCATCTTGTCTTACTTTCCGGTCTTCCTCGCCTGCTCCCTTTTTGTTGTTCCGTCCCTGCGCCCTCCTCCTACGTCTTGCTCTCCCGGTTCCCGACCTCCGGCTCGCTCCTGACACTGACTCCGCCTACTCCCTTGTACTGCGTGACCTTCCGTCTCTAACCCTGCTTGTACGACTTCTCTGAGTAATCAGTTTATGATTACTCCTGTGCCACCTTGGGCATCCATAGTCCTGTTACACACACCAGTGTTCCGGCTCCCACTAGTGGTGACTTTACATGGCCATAATGGTTTAAGGGGCTGTTCACATGTCTGATTTCTACCAGCATCGTGAATGAAAAGTATCCGTACAAGTCTATGGGTCCATGAAAAGCTCACAGGTGGCTTCAGGGTATGGTCCGTGTGGTGTCCATGATTAACTTTAGAATGGATAGGAGCGACTTGGTAATCAACACGTAAAAAATCTGATGAAAAACTGTCACACGGCCCAACGCTGATCCAAAACACTGAAAACTCTTGCACCATTTTTTGCATACATGAACAATCACAGTTATCTGGATGACGCCTCTATCTTTACTTTAGATCTGGTGTCCTGTTAATGAACCAGGAAGTTCAGGATGAGCAGAATTATAGGTTCTGCTCAGGAAAAGTTAGTGCATCAGTGAATTAATTGTTTTGACGGCACATTTTCATTTAAAAAGTAAAATTAAAATGTATATCTGTGTGAATATGTATGTGTAGATATGTACAGTGGGTGAAATAAGTATTGAACACGAAACAAATTTAAGTAAATATATTTCTAAAGGTGCTACGGTATTGACATGAATTTCTTACCAGATGTCGGTAATAACCCATCCAATCCGCACAGGCAAAGAAATCAAACCATAGATGTATTTAAATTAAGTTGTGTACTAATGAGAAATGGTACAGTGAAAAGTATTGAACACGCTTACTGAAATATATTTAATACTTCATACAAAAGCCTTTTATTGGTGATGACAGCTTCAAGACGCCTCTTGTATGGAGAAACTTACCACCTCCATTGCACAGATCTGATTTTGGTCCATTTTTCCACACGGACACTCTTCAAATCCTGAAGGTCCCCTGGGCTCCTTTTATGAACTCTGAGCTTTAGTTCCTTCCATAAGTTTTCTATTGGATTCAGGTCCAGTGATCGGCTCTTCCATTTTTGTAGTTGTCTACAGGTGGTCTTTGGCTCTTGGACAACTCTTCAGATAATTCTTTTTATTCCTTTGTCTGAAATCTTGTGGTGAGCCCCTGGTTGTGGACGGTTTATGGTGAAATGATGATCTTTCCACTTCTGTATTATGACCCCAACAGTGCTCACTGGAACCTTCAATATTTAATAACTTTTTCTGTAACCAATGCCATCAGTATGTTCTGCAACAATAAAATTGCCAAGGTCTTGAGACGGCTCACCGGTTTTACCCATCGTGAGCTGTTTCTTGTAATGAGGCCATCAGTTAAAGCAGTGTTATTATATTTCACTTAAGTGTCAGGATTGCTTCGTAATTAGTGATAGATTTCCGCTGAAGTCATGACTTTCCATGGCTTTTTGCACCTCTCTTTTTCTCTTGTTCAATAATTTCTCATTATTGCACATAATTTATGGACATTTATGATTTAATTTCTTTGCCTGTGTGGATTGGATGGGATTTTACAGACAATCTGGTGAGAAATTCATGTCAACAGCACCTTTAGAAGTAGATTTACTTAGAAATACTTATGTGACCCAGTGTATATGTATGTGTATATAATATAATATGTATATATGTTCCTTTGGTGTGAGTGAATTGCTGTTGAAGACTAATTAGATTGCAAGCTTCAATACCATTATCTGATTTGTTCATTGCTTAATTTATATACAGGGTGGTCCAAAAGAAGGTGGACAGTATGTGTAATAGGGTTATCAAACATGGTGTAAATTGAAACTGACTCAGTTGCCCTTAGCAACCAATCAGACTCCACTTTTCATTCTTCCCAGACTCTTTGGAAAATGAAAGGTGGAATCTGGTTGGTTGCTAAGGGCAACTGAGTCAGTTTCACTTTACACCATGTTTGATAACCCTATTACATATAAAGTGAAACTGACTCAGTTGCCCTTAGCAACCAATCAGATTCCACCTTTCATGTTCCAAAGAGTCTGGGAAGAATGAAAAGTTTAATCTTATTGGTTGCTAAGGGCAACTGAGTTAATTTCACTTTACACCATGTTTGATAACCCTATTACATATACTGTCCACCTACATTTGGACCACCCTGTATATACAAGAAAATGAATGTTCCCTCCCTGGTGTGTACATTTAGGTTCTTCACTTAAAGGGCCACTAACCCTTCAGTTTGATACTTACAAGCATGGCAGCTTTATACGATAACAGTCACTTCTCTGCATGTATACGACTGGGGATTTTTGCACTATTCACTCGAGCTATTAAACAGCACTATCCTACAGCCTAAAATGGTTGATAACAGGGAGTAATAGCCTGTTTTTACCTGCATAGTACATGGAGATGAGAGACTGCAGGATCAGTTTCCCTTTAAGAAGCAGGGTTGTTATGGAAGCTCTGTACTTTGGGCTAAATGATCTCTGAAATTGCTGATATGTCATTTCCCCTTCATAGAACCTGTCTGGATAAAGCCGCGTCCCTGTCTCTGGCATTAGGACGGCGTAAATGGAGACCAGCAATTTAATTTCATCAAGTATTTATTGTGTGGTTGCTGATCAAGCAGCAGAGGTAGTAGTGATAATGTATCTGTTCCCAGCAGTGTATACAGCTCTCTCGCTGGGGTATACGGGGAGGGTGAGCAGCGGCTGATGATGATGTGCAGCCTTTTATCTATCGGGCCAGGTCTCCGCAACGCCTACATGGGCTTGATGATCACACTTATTTGATGGGGTCAGATCATACTGTGATATTCCCGTTTCTGTATCTGCCATCCTATCACTGCAATAATGATTTTTGAGATTAGTTATTGTTTGGATGGAGCAAGAAACATGGCTGACCCGGGTTGTGCGTTTTTCACATCTTCTCACTTTTTGGACTTCATGGCCCGGGTTCAGGGCACTGACTGCAGGACATCATTAGGGACAATGTCACTTTGCACATACAAATAGCTTGTCGCTATTAATTTGTATATGATTTTTATGCTCGCCCGCTGTTCTTTCCCGGCGCCTTTGTTTTGATAATTGGGGTTGCGCTCTCATTAGATAGGGGGTAGGAACAAGCAGTAATAATCCTTTCATTCCTCCGTTTCCTCGTTCCGGGTGGGGGGACATCCTGGGAGAGATGTCGAGTCGGGGCCCTTTTCACATTATTATTTTCTCTTGATATCAAGACTCATTACTGAAAGTGAAAAAAGGTTAAAATGGTAAGTGAGTTGAAACCAAATTGATTGGATTTTTGAGAAAGAGGCAGAGACCTTCACTCAAAGCAACACCGTGCGCCGGGCGGACTGGCAGATCCGCACAAAGCAAACTTAACACAAGGCGAATCATGAATGCTGAAGAGGCTGCGATAGAATTTCTGCTTCGACTTTTTGCTTTTTTCCAGCTCTGAAGCTGTCAGCATAATAAGCTCAGATTTAACATTTACTGCCGAGCTCTCCTGCCTCGTCTGAATCTTGTATTCCTTCTCTGCCTGACTGCAGGACCTCACAAAAAATACATCTATAACCTTTTCAATAGGACTCAGTAATAGGAATTGATACCAGGTTTTACCGGCCGCTGTCACCCTGGAAAGCCTGAATGACAGTGTGCTCCTCCGTAACTGGAGGTAAAGGCCATACATACCCAAATACAATATTAAAACTGCATTTTCTTGGAAGGAATTATTTATTTATTTTATTTATGAAGATGACACTATGAGAGTATATAAGGAAACCTCAAGATTGTGTAGATCCTGCAATTAATCATCGCAGCCTTAAAGGGAACCTGTCACCAGATTTTGGGCTTCTAAACTAGAATTTACGCCAATCACAAGGATTTTCCTATATAACCTAAAGATAGTGCCAGTGTAGCACTATCATGCTGATTCTTTACATACTTTTAACACTAGAACTACTGGACTTGTGACACCTATATAGAAATACATAATGCAAAGTAGTCAAAATGACTACCTCAGTAGTTCTAGTGTTAAGTGTCAGCTAGGATGTATTCAAATTGTCCCTCCAGTGAGGAAGGAAACAAGCTCTAGCGCCACCTATTGGAAGTAGTAATCCTAAAAGACAAATGTGGCTTTTTAAACAAGCCTTTTCATAAGACTTAGGATTTATTTGCCAGATCAGAATTCCAATTTGCAGACACGTTGTTTCGGGGTAATTGCCCCTCGTCAGTGCAAAGTGTGGGTATCTGATCTGGCTTATGAGAAGCTATGTGGGGATCATGGGGAAGACTATTCTCCTTATGGAGACCTGACAAACCAGTCTGGCTGTCAGTAAGGGGACTTATAGCTGCAATGCCCCTCTGAATTATTCAAATTGTCCCTCCACATTTGACTTTTAGGATTGCTACTTCCAATAGGTGGCGCTAGAGTTTGTTTCCTTGCTCACTGGAGGGACAATTTGAATAATTCCCATAGGGGCATTGCAGCTATGAGTCCCCTTACTGACAGCCAGACTGGTTTGTTAGGTCTCCATAAGGAGAATAGTCTTCCCCGTTATCCCCACATAGCTTCTCATAAGCCAGATCAGATACCCACACTTTGCACTGACGAGGGGCAATCACCCCGAAACACCTTGTCTGCAAATTGGGATTCTGATCTGGCAAATAAATCCTAAGTCTTATGAAAAGGCTTGTTTAAAAAGCCACATTTGACTTTTAGGATTGCTACTTCCAATAGGTGGCGCTAGAGTTTGTTTCCTTCCTCACTGGAGGGACAATTTGAGCTAGGATGTATAGATTTTAAAATCCAAGCAAGTAAAATTTGTAAAATTAGCAGCTTGTTGAGAGACAGCATCTGTGGATCAGATAATAGCTGGGGTGGGTATTCATAGTTATCCCCAACCCCTGTTATTTATGCACCAATCACCAGGATTTTCCTATATAACCTACAGCCAGTGCTATACTGGCACTATCAGGCTGATTCTATACATACCTTTAGGCGTCAGCTAGGATGTATAGATTTTAAAATCCAAGAAAGTAAAGTTTGTAAAATTAGCAGCTTGTTGAGTGACAGCAGCTGTGGATCAGATAATAGCTGGGGGGGGGAATTCATAGTTATCCCTTCACTTTGTTAGTTATGCTAATTCAATAATAGAATCAAATTACTTTTTGACTAGCAGGACCTGTGCTGATGTCATATCCATGTGACCGACCAGAAGGGGCGGGGCCTCAGCCAACAAAGCTGATACCAGGGTGCAACATTTTTCTGTTGGCTGAGGCCCCACCCCTTCTGGTCACATGGGTATGACATCAGCACAGGGCCTGCTACTGAAAAAGTAAATTGATTCTATTATTGAATTAGCATAAATAACAGGGGGAGGGGATAACTATGAATTCCCCCCAGCTACTATCTGATCCACAACTGCTGACACTAAACAAGCTGCTAATTTTACAAACTTTACTTTCTTGGATTTTAAAATCTATACTTCCTATCTCACAACTAAAAGTATGTATAGAATCAGCCCGATAGTGCCAGTATAGCACTGGCTTTAGGTTATATAGGAAAATCCTGGTGATTGGTGCGCTTTATGCAGTGCCTGTGCTGCATTCTATAAAGGTGCACGTTACCCCCTGTACACCCCACAAATGCCTTTATAAAATCTTCCACCATGTATGTAAATTGTCCTGTACGGTCTGATGGGCGTCCTAATCTGCGCCTCCCGTCCCTTCTTTCTAAGTCCTCTTGTGCTGATTGACGTGGATGACGTCAGCCACTTCATCCACATCGTCTGGTAAAAACTCGTGCCTACGCAGAGAACTCTCTGAATCACGCAGAGACACCTATGATTTCGGCTCTGCCCGCAATAGGGCAGAGAAAATTGTGTCTACGCAAGCCGGGAATATGTCTGTGCGGGGGCAAGATTTTGGCCACCTATGTGGATGGCACCCGAGACGTCATCCACGTCAATAAGCTCAAGAGGTTGGTGAAAGGAGGGACAGACAAGAGGCGCAGATTAGGACGCCCTTTGGCCTAACCGGACAATTTACATACATGGCGGGAGATTTTATAAAATGGTATTTGTGAGGTCTACAGGGGGGATCAAGGCGGTAATGTACACCTTTTTATAGAATGCAGACTAGGCACTGCTTAAGGTGCTAGTTTTTAGTTTAGAAGGCCAAAATCTGGTGACAGGTTCCCTTTAAGACTCCCATGTACATTAGATTGTCATCCGAAGTCACTGATACCAACGGGTTTGGCCGACAGTCTAATGATTTTGGACTTGTTCTTCGGGACATAAGCTGCCGACTGACATGTCATCTGGTGGTATTCCCATAGAATACAGAGGAGTAGTGTTGAGCGGACCCGAACTGTAAATTTTTTTTTTTTTTTTCGCTCTTTCTCTCTGTCTCTCTTTCTCTGTCTCTTTCTCTCTGTCTCTTTCTCTCTGTCTCTCTCTCTCTCTCTGTCTCTCTCTGTCTCTGTTTCTGTCTCTGTCTGTCTCTGTCTCTGTCTGTCTCTCTGTGTCTCTCTTGTGTGTGTCTCTCTGTCTGTCTCTGTCTGTCTCTGTCTGTCTCTGTCTGTCTCTGTCTGTCTCTGTCTGTCTCTGTCTGTCTCTGTCTGTCTCTGTCTGTCTCTGTCTGTCTCTGTCTCTCGGTGTCTCTCGGTGTCTCTCTTGTGTGTGTGTGTCTCTCTCTGTGTCTGTCTGTCTGTCTGTCTCTCTCTCTCTCTGTGTCTCTCACCTCCCCATTGAGCGTTCTGGATTATGGGAGTGTCAGTGGAGATGGCTGTCAGTCAGTTGATCAACCGAAGCATTGTTGGGCCGACCGTTATCTAACGCGTATGGCCGGCTTAAGGGATTGTTCACACTCATCTGTTAACGCAGCAGATTTTCTACCTTTTCATAAAATTGACTGCATATTACAGTACGAGCATTGTGGATGAGATTTTCTTAAATCTCATCCACACCTTGTAAAGTCTACATCGAGAGGTGTTGCAGATTTGACATGCAGTTTCTATGGCTACATGCACACGGGGTATATTTGAAGGCAAATCCACCACGGATTTCACCACATGCAGATTTTACTATGGATTTTGTAACAGATTTGCGGCACATTTAACCCATTGCATTACAAGTACGATGAGACCCATTATAAATTCTGAAGACATTTGAGGATTTTAATACCTGCACTTTATTTCCACGCAGAAAATTTAGATGAGACTGAAAACCTTATAAAAAAAATAATAAATCAATAAATTCAAACTCAAAATATATGTAATCAAAAACCTACACATTTAAATGAATAAAAAGACTATCTTTCTTGTAACTATAATCAAGACTAACCAGAATGGACCAACAGATTAAAAAGCTGCACTCGGATGGCGAAACGCGCAGTGTAATTGTTTTTCTAAAAGGCTCGAATTGCACTTTGTTATTCAGATCCCAAATTATTGCACCTTTTGCATAAATCCCGGCACTTACAGCCTTGGCTGCTGTCAACGATGTTATTAATGGTCGTCTGAGGACTGTTCTGCCGCTGAATGCACTTGGGCAAATCATCAAGATCCACTGCTGGCGGGACGAGGTACTCAGTTTATAATAAAAGATTTGGTGAGAGATCTTTTTTAACAACTTGTGTTATTTGTTATTGTTTGCTTCTTAGAGTAGTTTTTGCACAAACACTATTTCTAGATTCCAGAAGTGTTAACAATTTTGCTAATTGGTCGGTGATTAGAGTCTATAGATTGTCATGAGCCTAGTTTCTATTTGGCAGTTCGCCCATTAATAAGGCATAGCCTGCTCAAACATGTAGGCCTGTCCACGGGCTCCTCTATTTTTGATACCTTATTTTGACCACAGAAATATTATGTTTTGTGGGAATTATCTCTTTATTACTGGACTTCTTTTGTTTGTAATTGCCGTATTTCACTTTTATTTATTTATTTTTTTTTATTTACCTTGTATAAGTAAAGATTTTGCAGTGATTTCAAAGCACCACTCCCCTGAGCCTTGTCTTATACTCGCCCGTCAGCGTCTTCACCCTCTTCCAATCCCAAGTGTCATCTTGTGCCCGTAACCCCTGACTAACCGGAAGTCAAAATTAACCTCTCAATCACTCAATGCAAGTCTATGAGAGGAAGAACAAGGCTCTCATAGAAGTGTATGGAGTTGTGATCTCTGGTGCACTCTGTGAACCACTGGAGCTGCCGGCAGGTCACATATACCGACCAGAGTGATGCTGAAAACCAGATGAAGCACCATTCTAGCGGTAACACCCCCCCCCCCCCCCCCCACGATGGAGTGGTGCTTTGACACAAGCTTTCACAGATCAAATCAGGGGCTACATCTATTGTACTGTCTGATCTGGTGTTGCTCGGTATCGGCAGTAGTATTGGATCTATGTTATTGTATGAAATAATGTACAGATGGTGTTGCATGCAGACCCCTAACAATTACCCTCACATATATGGCTGGTGTGGTGCCCCCAGAGTCCCTGTGACCCCATACTGTAGGTCCTTTTTCTATTTCTTGCATAATAATCCAGGAAGCTTCAGTTGAACAGAATTATAGATGTTTCCTAGAAAGAGCTGAGTTTCCACTGTGCATGGCATTACGGCAGGATAGAGAATATAATATATATGTTATGCACGTACGTATTTGAACACGGGTTAAAGGGGGGACAAAGCTATCAAACTGCAGCCGCATCCACACCCTACTGGTTCCTGTACAGACTAGTATCTCTAGCTGCACAACACTCTAATGGTTTCTGCACAGACTAGAAAATCCCTAGCCACACAATTAAAAACCCACAACTCGGAACTGTCTGCCTTACGAGCTTTTTCACGTAACTCCTGAGGAAACCTGAGGGGAGGCTGCTACGCACTGCAAACCAAGATGGGGAAGACGTGCAGAGAAATAGACTGAGACCCCAGGTGAGGAAATAGAAAACACTTGCACAAGTGAATAAAAGAGAAATCATACATGGAAGCAAGGGGAAACTCCTGCCAACCTAACAGAAAACAGAAGATAGGTGTAGGGAAGGCAAATGAGAAAATAACACTGTTCTCTGCCTGAATCCCTTATCTGCAGGGCTGGAACTCCTTAGCAGTAATCAACATAGAAATATAGCCAGCAGAGAAGGCTGGTATCAGGAGAGTATAAGTAGTACCACCCAGGATATGATAGGACAGAGAAAATGAGAAAACATTGGTCTCTGCCTGAAGCCCTTATCTGCAGGGCTGGAACTCCTAAGCAGTAATCAGCATAGAAATGTAGCCAGCAGAGGAGGCTGGTATCAGGAGAGTATAAGTAGCCCCACCCAGGATATGATAGGGCAGAGAAAATGAGAAAACACTGGTCTCTGCCTGAAGCCCTTATCTGCAGGGCTGGAACTCCTTAGCAGTAATCAGCATAGAAATGTAGCCAGCAGAGGAGGCTGGTATCAGGAGAGTATAAGTAGCCCCACCCAGGATATGATAGGGCAGAGAAAATGAGAAAACATTGGTCTCTGCTTGAATCCCTTATCTGCAGGGCTGGAACTCCTAAGCAGTAATCAACATGGCAATACAGCCAGCAGGCAGTATAAGTAGCCCTACCAGGGATATGATAGGACAGAGAAAATGAGCAAGTGAGAACACCTGATAGCCGCAAACCAAAAGGCGAGAAACCAAGGTAAAAGATCATCAGCATTTGGTCAGGGACTAACCAGGCTGTGGCTCAGCAGGGAAGGAAATGGACACAAGATTACTAGATCAGAACCACGACCAATATAAATGGTACGAGGAGCAGAATTTGACTATGAAGGGAGAATTACTTCTCATGTGAAACGGTGTATGGGGTCTTCTGGAATATAGTAATGCAGTTAATAAGGAGAAGAGATTGATGTCACCGATTACAGCACTGCAGACTGTCACCTCTGAATAGAATGAGGCGATGGAAAATAAATCTGGGATGAGGCTCAGCAAGCGCACAGCTCCTCGCTTCATGCAGATGCACAAACTGTTCACTTTGGTGTGCGATGTACGAAGCTCGCACGCAGGGGGAAGTCGAACGTGTTCTGGAGCCAATGTATTTATGACTGAAAGAGACGCTGAATCTCTGCCAGGATCTTCCTTTTATTTTACAATATATTTATGGTTAAATATTTTGGATGTCTGAAGAGCAAAGGAAATGGGTGGGTGTGGAGGAAAGAGACAATAAGCCCCTCTGATGACAGCTTACTGGGTGGGCTCTCAAGTGATGTGGCTGCATAAACTAAACCCACAGCTATTTTCCCCAAATCCTCCTTTGTTTTCAGTGGAGAGGGGAATGTCTTCTGTGGCAGCAATTAATTTGGCGTTTTTAAAAATAAAAAAAATCTGATTTCTTTTCCCAACATCTGCAAGTCAGAAAACTCCCATATATACATGAACAGTCAGGGGTTGGTATTTTTTTTTTTCTCTATTGGAAATTGGCATTTTAAGTCTGGGAATATTGGTATACCACATTTACATTTACATTTACTGATGCTGCCTAATAGACCACAATCACACATGAATATCCGATCAATATTGCACATCAGTATTCAAATTGTCTCTTGAGGGAGGAAGGAGACTAACTCTAGTGCCACCTATTGGAAGTAGCAATCCTAAAAGTCAAAAGTGGCCCTTTAACGAGCCTTTTCATATGACTTAGGATTTATGCCAGATCAGAACCTCAATTTGCAGACACAGTGGTTCAAGGTGATTGCCCCTCGTCCGGGCAAAGTATAAGATCTGATCAGGCTGTATGAGATGCTATAGTGGAGTCTAAGGGGAAAACTTTTCTCCTTGCGGAGACCTGACAAACCAATCTGGCTTCCAGAGAGGAGTCTTATTATCCCAGGTCAGAACCTCAATTTGCAGACATGGTGTTTTGGGGTGATTGCCCCTCGTCAGTGCAAAGTGTGAGATCTGATCTAGCTGTATAAGAAGCTATAGTGGGGTCTAATGGGAAAACTGGCAAACCAATCTGGCTGCCAGTGAGGAATCTTATAGCTGCAATGCTCCTCTGGGAAATATTAAAATTGTCTCTTCAGGGAGGAAAGAGATGAACTCTAGCGCCACCTATTGGAAGTAGCAATCCTAAAAGTTAAATGTGGCCCTTTAATGAGCCTTTTCATATGATTTAGGATTTATGCCAGATCAGAACCTCAATTTGAAGAGACAATTTGAAGATTTCCCAGAAGAGCATTGCAGCTTTAAGACTCCTAACTTGAAGCCAGATTGGTTTGTCAGGTCTCTGCAAGGAAAAACGTTTTCCCCTTAGACCCCACTATAGCGTCTCATACAGCCAGATCAGATCTCATACTTTACCCTGACGAGGGGCAATCACCCCGAACCACTGTGTCTGCAAATTGAGGTTCTGATCTGGCATAAATCCTAAGTCATATGAAAAGGCTCGTTAAAGGGCCACTTTTGACTTTTAGGATTGCTACTTCCAATAGGTGGCGCTAGAGTTCGTCTCCTTCCTCCCTGAAGAGACAATTTGAATATTTCCCAAAGGATCATTGCAGCTATAAGGCTATGTGCCCACGGGACAACGTACCCGTGGATTTTGCTGCGGAAAACCTGAGGATTTATCTGGATTTTTTTTAGATAAATCCGCAGGTTTTACGCAAGTACAGACACTCCCCATGTTATCCTATAGGATTTGGGGAGTGCTGTATCAATGCTACGGTATGTGCGGCTGCGGATTATGTTGCAGATGTCCTGCAGCCGCACATAACTGCATGTCAATTATTCATGCGGAAATATCTGCGAATGGTACCGCCTTTCCACTATGGAGATAGAGGACAGGACGTCCACAGGTATTTCCGCACTTGTTCCGCAGGTTTACCGCAACAAAAATGCTCGAACCCCGCAGCAATGGATAGCTGCGGATTTCAGGGAGCAGCTGTGGGAAACCTGCGGTAAAATTCCGCGAGTACATTGTCCCGTGGGCACATAGCCTAGGGCAGGCTTTGCACGTTGCGACATCGCAAGCCGATGCTGCGATGTCACACGCGATAGTTCCCGCCCCCGTCGCAGGTACAATATCTTGTGATAGCTGGTGTAGCGAAAATTATCGCTACGGCAGCTTCACATGGACTCACCTGTCCTGGGACATCGCTCTGGCCGGCGACCCGCCTCCTTATTAAGGGGGCGGGTGGTACGGTTTCACTACGACGTCATACGGCAGGCGGCCAATAGGAGCGGAGGGGCGGAGATGAGCGGGATGTAAATATCCCGCCCACCTCCTTCCTTACGTATAGCCGCCGGCAGCAGGTAGGAGATGTTCCTCGCTCCTGTGGCTTCACACACAGCGATGTGCGCTGCCGCAGGAGCGAGGAACAACATCGTACCGGTCGCGGCACCGGTAATATGGAAATGTCGGTGAATGCACCGATGATACGATAACGACGCTTTTGCGCTCGTTCATCGTATCATCTAGCATTTACACACTACGATGTCGAAAGTGACGCCGGATGTGCGTCACTTTCGATTTGACCCCACCGACATCGCATGTGCGATGTCGCAACATGCAAAGCCGCCCTTAGACTCCTCACTGGCAGCCAGATTGGTTTCTCAGGTCTCCGCAAGGAGAAAAGTTTTCCCCTTAGACATCGGTATTTGTAGGCTAAAAAAAGGTAAAAAATCCAGACGTGGTGCAAATGTTTCTTTTCTACTTTTTATGGGATTGTTCCACTCCTGATTCTGGCTTACAAATATTGATGTGTGAATGGAGTGATCTGAAGATCCCGCAGTGATAAACCCTGTGTAATAGGTTTGATGCATCTAGAAAGGTTAGACGAGTTCTCTTACTTGGTTTATTCATTTGCCACCGTCATAATTTTGGTGCAAGTTGTGACTCGCCTTATCCATTCCCACATTCGAGCACACCGGTGTAATAAACCTGGCTAACAAGCTTTGCACCATATTTTTGGCTGCGCTAACTTGGCAATTATGGGTCATTGTATCCGTGTTGCTCTGAGTGTATGATCCTGGTAGACTGATTACTAAATAGCTTCAATATTCCCTATGATTGGCAGCCTGGATGCTGAATACATAATGACATACGGTTACTGTTATAATTGGGCTGCAGCTTCCTCTTCTCTTTGTTACTCTTTTTCATGAGTCTGGTCCATCCTTTGCACGCAGCGTTTCGCTCATCTTTCTGCGCAGCCTCCAGTTCTGGGGACAAAAATACCCATCAGCAGATTATAAGTTTATTTAGCCGCATCTGTCAGGTGGTTTCTTCTGTCTTTTTGTATTAGTGAGAAGGGCCCTTTTGTTTTGTTCCCCGAGGCTTCGCCAGGAAACTAATCCAGTGAGCAGGCTGGCAGGCCCTGTCTGAACGCATTGCCTTTGTTTGCACTTTGCATGATGCAGGTTTGTTGTGGAAAATGCCAGCTTTATCTTCTCCTATAAAACTCTGGCCTGCCATTGAATGTAGGTTTGTAGGATGTGCCCTCCTGCAGCCTCCTGGGCACCGCCATTGTTTCATGCTATACTGGTAACACAATGCAGTGCGGGTTACACAATGTATCGGATGCTTTCATACGAACACTCAGAATAATGTCACCTTCATGACCGAAATGCACTCACATTATTCTTCTTCTCCCATTGGATACAGCAGAATATAATGTAATTTGAACCAATGTAGCAATCAATGCAGAGAAATCAGGATGTAACATTAATGGGGTTGTTTTAGAGGAACCCCCCCCCCCCCATGATTCCCAAAAACAGAGTGTGTTGTGGCTACTTCCAGAGGGTAGGAGAGCAGGGGTCCCACTGGGTAGCAATCGAGGAGGGGGCTCAAAGAGTGGGCATCAACATTTGCACAGTTTTGTTGCTTTGAGAGCTGGTGTCCCTTTCCATAGATTAATGAGGGAGGCAGAGCTTTCATGGCAACACCCTTCCCAGCCGAGCAGAGGATTTCACTTGTCCTGTGTATTAGTGGTCCTGACATGATGACTACTATTGTTAGAAATAAAATCATTCAGAACTGATCTATATTGGGGGGTTTTGTTATTTCGGAGCAACTAATTGGATGACTGTAGACTAAAGCTGCAACCTGTGCTGGAAAATGACACAACATATACCGTAATTAGTTTCCATTTAGAAAAAGAGATTGACTTGTATTGGATACAATGTTGTCACACTTGGTGTTGCTAGATATGGTTAGTTTGTATCCAGTTTACATCTATATTCATGTGCTCCTTATATAATGGCTGCAGATCACCTGGTAATCTTATCAGCTATAGTACAAAGTTGATAAGATCAGGATTTAAGCTGGGTTCACACATAGCGACAGCGACAACGACGTCGCTGTTGCGTCACCAATTTATGTGACGCAACAGCGACCTTGTAAGTCGCTGTTATGATCGCTGCTAAGCTGTCAAACACAGCAGACGCAGCAGCGATCATAACGACACGCGTCGCTGTGCTACAGAGAGCAGGGAGGCGCGCACACTGCTTAGCGCTGGCTCCCTGCACTCCTAGCTACAGTACACATCGGGTTAATTACCCGATGTGTACTGCAGCTACATGTGCAGAGAGCAGGGAGCTGGCACTGGCAGCGAGAGCGGCGGATGCTGGTAATGAAGGTAAATATCGGGTAACCAGGTTAAGGTTTTCCCTTTATTACCCGATGTTTACCTTGGTTACAGCTTACCGCAGCTGCCAGACGCCGGCTCCTTCTCCCTGCTCGCTTCATTTCGACGCTCTCTCGCTGTCACACACAGCGATGTGTGCGTCACAGCGGGAGATCGACAACCAAAAAATGAAGCTGGACATTCAGCAACGACCGGCGACCCCACAGCAGGGGCCAGGTCATTGCTGGATGTCACACACCGCGACAGCGACGGGACGTCGCTGCAACGTCACAGAAAATGGTGACGTAGCAGCGACGTCATTGTCGTCGTCGCTGTGTGTGACACCACACTAAGTGTCAGGGGCTGATTCCCTTATTTCTTCCTTCTTGACACGTCTAGGAGGAAGTGTATAGCCATTAGGTTCTGCTCCACCCTGAAAACTCCAGGGTCCTCTTTCGGGAGGAGAGTCAATTTAGGGTGGCAGCCCAGATAAATACTGGTAGCAAGACTGGTCCTAAGCTTTGGTGATTGTGACCCGCCCCCGCCATGTGGCCTGGTTCGGAGGATTGGAAAGGTTTATTGGCAGGCCTTCTCCTTTCGGAGTAGGCTCCATGGATACCTATGCCACTGCAATGCCCTGCACATGTGGTAAGAGACATGGCTATGTCAGGAGAACTATACTACATTTCTAATTGGAGGTATGTGCTAGTAATATTATTATTATAGGGATACGCTCTTGGAAATGGGACTACCCCCTTTAACACTAGAAGTCCCAGAGAGGGGTCATTTAACATTTCAACCTTTTGGAACCCAGAGACGGGTCGAATGACCTGAAGGATTTTAGCTAACATCCTATGATCACCATCTTTTGTTCTGTAATTAAGGCCATTACTGTTGCACCACAGGAGGTTGTTGTTTTCCATTGAGTTTAGCCATTTAGTTTCTAGTTAGTTCTATTCAGTTTGGACTTAAGGCCCCTTTACACACTGAGACTTTCTAGCGATCCCACCAGCGATCCCAACCTGGCCGGGATCGCTACAAAGTCTCTGGTGAGCTGTCAAACAGGCAAACCTGGCCAACGACGCAACAGCGATCCGGACCTGCAGAACGACCTAGCTAGTCTTTGGGGACGTTGTAAAGCAGCTTTTTGAAAGGGAAGTCGCTAACAAAGTCGCTGTAAAGTCCTTTTACACACTGAGACTTTGCTGCACAGCGGGAAACAAAGGACCAAAGAATGGTCCTGAACAATTTGTAGCGATCAGCAACTTCACAGCAGGGGCCAGGTCGCTGATGTGTTTCACACACTGCAATGTCGCTGGGGAGGTCGTTATTGCGTCACAAATCCGGTGACGTTACAGCCATGTCGTTTGCGATGTTGCAGTGTGTAAAGCCACCTTAAGGGTTATTTGACCCTCTTTCAGGACTTCAGGGGGGAGCTCGAAATTTCTGTGACTTTTAGTGTTAAGGTTCTGCTCACACTCCCGTAAATAGACCTGGGACACATGCCATACAGTAGGCTGCGATATTCTGCACCTCTGTGCTCTTTCTTGTGCCACTTCTTTACATTAAGCACATTCAAGTGACTAGGGCTCAAGTACCATGCTCAAAAAAACTTCATAAGATAATTAATTTTTAATTTTTTCTACAATTATTCCCGGAGAACATAAACTAAACTGGAAATACTGACAATGAAAACAGATTTAGTTTGTTTCTGCCACATTGTTGGCTCTCTGTTCACGTCATTTCATGTGGTTCTGAAAAGTTTCTGAAGGGGGCGGCCAGGGGCCGTGTCAAGGTCCGCAGAAGTCAAGGTTTAGACAGAATAGTTTACTGGCTTTAATTAGGCTTTTTGCTGGTGTTCTTTTTTCATTAATTTAATATTAATTGACTTTTGTTCTTGTCCAAGAGCTAAGATTTTGCTCCCCCCTTTCCTGTGGTTGGTGCTAACTGAATCGATTAGAGTATTATATTTAGGGAGTTGTCTCAGTACTAAATGGTTAATAGAAGGACTAAAGGACTTACCGAATAATTACAGTGTACACAATGGCGAGTTTTGCAATGAAAAACCTTTCTAGAAAGTAGGTAAAAGAGAAGAGAAGTCGTCTAACATTAAAGGGAACCTGTCAGGTCCAATATGCATCCAGAACCATGAGCAGTTCTGGGTGCATATTGCTAATCCCTGCCTAACCGTCCCTGTATACACTACCTTAGATAAAGAGATCTTTAGAAAAAGTATTTCTAAAGATCTTTTATGCTATGCTAATGAGCGCAGGGACTAGTCGCAAGGGCATTACTTCCCTTGGCTAGTTGGCCCCCTTAGCATGTTAGCATGCCCCTGTGGGCGCCTGGCATCAATTTAGTGTGCATGATTGGAAGTCCAGGGAACTCTGGAACATGCGCAGTGCGCATCCATCCTCCGCAGGCAGCCATAAAGACTTAAGGTATGTGCGGCGAAGCTGCGTATTCATTAGCATGTTAGTACACCCCACAGAGGCGTGCTAATATGCTATGTGGGCCGACTAGCCAAGGGAAGTAATACCCTTGCGACTAGTCCCTGGCCTCATTAGCATATAAGAAATGATCTTTAGAAATACGTTTACTAAAGATCTGTTTTTTATACTAGTGTATACAGGGACGGTTATGCAGGGATTAGCAATAGGCACCCAGAACTGCCCGTGGCTCTGGGTGCACATTGCACCTGACAGGTTCCCTTTAATTACATACCTCAAATATAAAGAAATGATAGACGGGATCCTTTAAGCTCTTACACCACTTAGTAACCTGCACATTTTCTGGTTAAGTGGAGATGCCAGTCACATACTGTGTTTGTGTTTGATGACGTGGAACTATAAACCCTGTTTACCGACCATTGGGAATTACTGTGATAAGACTGAAAAGCAAAGCGAAGGCAGAGACTACATGAGCCAAGCATATGGTCTGAGAAGAGAAATTAACGACAAATGTGTTCTCAAGTGCAAGACTTAAGAATGAGAGGGGTGGATGCCGGGGACTGCGAAAACACTTCACTGCGATTAACACCTTTCTTGTCAAATAGGAGACACATCATTGTAGAATTGGTTCCAGGCCCTTCGTGATTGCATTTTATTTTAATCAGTTGCACAATTTAGGAAATCTGTGTTTAATAAGGGAAAACACTTTTCATCCTGGGGATTTACGCCGAAGCTCTGTAGCCTGAAAATGTCTGGTGTTATAGCTGTAGCTAAAAAAAACTAATGCTGGATTTCCAGATATATACGGGTTGGCCTATTTTGGGCAATTGGCATACACAGGGTTAAAGGAAGGAGACCCTAATCTGGGTGCCCCTCTAAGGCTACGTTCACACATCAGTTTTTTTCCATCAGGCACAATCCGGAAAAAAACGGATAAAACAGATCCGGCGCCGGATCAGTTTTATCCCCACTGAGTTGTATTCGTGCCGGAATGTGCCTGATGGCCTTGCGTTGCATCTGGCTTTTGACGGATCCGGCGTAATTACTCAATGCAGTTAAAAACAGGTGAGGTTACACGTAGGTTAGGGACCCCAAAATATAGAGATTACCTTGGCGTTTGGTTTTGGGGCTCCTTTGCATTGATCAATACAATGGCTAAACATCTGTCATTCCTATTATTCATAGCAGTTATGCACATACCATTTTCATGTTTTTCACTTTTTTTCAGATAGTCCATTGTATTTTTCAGTCTAGTTTTCCCATAGCAGTTCTGCTTTTCATTATTGCCATATACATTGTGACTGGTGTGCAACTCTTTATCCTATTTAGTTGTTCAACGCCTGTCATGAGTGTTTCCCACTCTGGGGAGACCTCAGGCGGGTGTGGGATCAGAAGGACACAATGCCTTAGTGTTCGCAGACCCTCTACTTGTATTTGAAATCTACTTGCTTCTACTAGTGCTGTAGGGGTTAAGGAGTCTTTCCTGTTTGGCTGTCCTTTGTAGAATTAATCCCAGGTACAGCTCTTTTTTGACAACTCCCCTCCTTTAAAAAGTCACATGTCTTACCATCGGATGTTGGTGATAGAATGTTTATTCTTATGCTGACCACTTTGGAAGGAGCTAGTCTCTGGAAGAAGCAGAGGAGTCCTGACAGTTGCAGCTGGTGTGTTTATCTGCATTAGATGAGGTTGGAGTGTTTTTTCTTTTTGTCTCTATTGTCACTGAGTCTGTCTCCCTCCCCTTGTGTTGTATTATTGCAGTGGTGAGACAAGTGCTCTTGACTGTCTTCTCACTAGCCATGGTGAGTTCAGTGAAAGTGAGGGCGTAAGCACATGATTGGCGACGAGGAAGGACCCGTATAGGGACATTGGAGTGTGCAGGGATCAGCTTCAACTGAGTGGCAAGAGGTGACCCCCACTCCCCTTTCCCCACCCAAAGGGCTAACCTTTGTATTGTGTTCTGTCTGTACCATTTGTGCTGCGGCAATCACCGGGAGTTGGCGGAACCCCGGTAGTCACTACTTGACAATGCTGCTGTGATTGTTTCAATTTCTCCCTGTGTAGTTTCTCCTCCTCCTTTTAAAGGGAATTTCTCAGTTGGTTTTTACTATGCAATCTTGACAGGAGCATGATGTAGGGAACAACACGATGATTCACTTGGTTTACTGGGTGCAGCAGTTGTGATAGAATCACTGTTTTCTTTAATGCAGAGCTCAGACTGCTTAGTTATGTATAACCCGGCCCACACCACTGATTGGCAGCTCACTGTGCATAGGCAGAAAGCTGTTAATCAGTGGTGTTAAATAGAGCAGTTGACTAAGGGTACCTTCACACTTTAGCGATGCAGCAGCGATCTGACCTGGTCAGGATCGCTGCTGCATCGCTACATGGTCGCTGGTGAGCTGTCAAACAGGCAGATCTCACCAGCGACCAGTGACCAGCCCCCAGCCAGCAGCGACGTGCAAGCGACGCTGCGCTTGCACGGAGCCGGTGTCTGGAAGCTGCGGACACTGGTAACTAAGGTAAACATCGGGTATGGTTACCCGATGTTTACATTAGTTACCAGCGCACACCGCTTAGCTTAGCGTGTGCAGGGAGCAGGAGCCGGCACTGGCAGCGTGAGAGCTGCGGAGGCTGGTAACGAAGGTAAATATCGGGTAACCACCTTGGTTACCCGATGTTTACCTTAGTTACAGCTCACCGCAGGCTGTCAGACGCCAGCTCCTGCTCCCTTCACATTCAGGGTTGTTGCGCTCTCGCTGTCACACACAGCGATGTGTGCTTATCAGCGGGAGAGCAACAATAAAAAAACGAACCAGGGCTGTGTGTAACGAGCAGCGATCTCACAGCAGGGGTCAGATCGCTGCTCAGTGTCACACACAGCGAGATCGCTAATGAGGTCACAAAAACCGTGACTCAGCAGCGATCTCAGTAGCGATCTCGCTGTGTGTGAAGCACCCCTAAGAAGCATGAGATACCTATTCCTATAGTGAAAATCTCCTACTGATAAAACACTGCTTGCTTTGAAACAGCAAAACAAAGCCTAGAAACTGACACATACCTGCAATCAGGATCTCTGTTCCTACATCATGCTGCTCTTAGATCACATAGCAAAAACCTGCTGAAAGATTCTCTTTAAGTGTTTGAAGTTTCTGTTTAAATGTGGTCTGTACCAGGATTAAAACATGCAACCTCTCTACCTCCTTCATGGCAGGTAGAAGCTTTACTAATTAGCCACAGTCTGCACCGCTAAATATCTTCATGGAGCTATAGGTTATTCTTCTTTACAGGCAGATTGTACTGGTACATCAAGATATATTAGAAGTTGGCGCAGAAGTGGGGGAACATATGTCAGAAGAATCACCAACACGAAAGCCTATTTTCAAATGTATGTAGGATCTCCAGAGGGGTCATATAATCAATTTTTACCTTCTAAGTAGATGTTCAGGCCATTCATGAGGCAGGGTCTACACAGAGTGAAGGAAGCGTAATAGAATAAGCCACAATTGACATTTTTCATGATGCTGGTTTTGGCCACTATTTGCCTAAATTCTGGAACACAGGGGATCAGCACGTTCCCTCCACTCCTCCCTCATGAGAGACGATTTATGTAACTATGTAGCAATTACATAGTTACTTGTATGAGTTTTTTTGTGCCTAGTTGGACCCTTCCATCCTAAGAAATGTGTGAACAATATTATTTTCCACGGTGCACCATGCTCCTAGATCACAACCAATAAAAAGTCATACGTTTCTGGATGATTTATTTGTACAACGTCGCTGATGTGTTTGTACCAATCTACTGTATAAATACATTTCGAAAGGAAACATCCAAGGAACCCTGGAGGTAGAGGTTACTCCCATTTCTGTTAAAGTGAACTTGTCAGGAAAAAAAGTGGCATTTATCTGCAGCAATATTGGTACTTTGCAGGTAAATATAGTCTTAAAAATGTGCAGGTGTCTAACAGGAAAAGCAGCTGCAGGGAGAAAATGACAGTAGTAAGTCTTCCTGCAGCCTCTCATGCTGGGCTGTGAGCAGTAAGTGAGCGAACAATAATAATGCCACCACTCCTGACATCTCACTCTGCAGGTATATTTACCTACAAATAATTTTTTTTTTTTTACAGGTTTTCTTTGTTTGAACTCCGTTTCCCATCTTCATTTTCTGGCTGCAAAGTAAGAGATTGTTTGGTTTCTGGCAGCAGTTCTGATTCTGTATCTAGTCATCCATGTGAATACGGCTCTGTGTGAGGCTCAGCCTCCAAAAAGCAGAATTGCTTACTTTGATCAGTATTTTTTATTTTTTTTTGTTGCAAATCCATACACCATTGCCATTGAGTAAAATTCTTTTAATCCAGCATAAGTAGTTCCTGATAGGTGTCGGATTATTAGATTTTCTGGATAATTTGTTCAGGGGTGGACATGGGGGCCACTACCACCTCCAAAGCAAGAGGAATTGTGCATTGTGATTGGACTGTAAAGGGCACTTATACTGTTCTTGCACAGGGGTCCTCTTCTGTCTGTGTCCACCAGTGGATTGGTTGGTCATAGAAAAATATATCAATATTACTTGTAAGACATTTCAGGATCTCTAGGAATTTCCACAATCTTTATTAAAAAGCTATTGAAGCTTGAACCATCCTGATATATATGTCCCCAATCCTCGTATATATGTTCCCCATTCTAGCCCACATCCTGGTGTGTATATATAACCCCATCCTGCTAAAAAATATCCCCATCTTGATATATATGTCTCCATCCTGGGCCCCTCCTGGTATCTATTGTCCCCCTCCTGGTATATACTGTTCCTCTCCTGACATCTACTGTCCCCCTATTGGGGCGTTCCTGGTGTATACTGTTCCCCTCCTGGTATATACTGTCCCCTTCCTGGTATCTACTGTCCCTCTCCTGGTATATACTGTTCCACTCCTGACATCTACTGTCCCCTACTGGGGAGCTCCTGGTGTATACTGTTCCCCTTCTGGTATATACTGTCCCCCCTCCTGGTATATACTGTCCCCCTCCTGGTATATATGTCCCTATCCTGGTAAATTTGTCTTTGTTCTGTCTAATGCAAAAAACAACAACATTGTACACTCTGTCCCTGGCTCTCACATCGCGCAGCGTTTTCCTGTGTAGCCAGCGCACAGTGGCTGGCAGCTTTCATCGGTGTTGGTGCTGTTACAACGCATGATGTCATTGCCATGCGCCGCCCTCGGTCACTGGGACATAAATGAAAGCTGCCGGCTTCTGTTTGGCCAGCAGCGTGTATCTCAATATAGAGACCCGACTGGTCTCTGCACCGTGATACATTTCAGCTGGATTTGCAGCCTCGGACGCACATCCAGCTGAAGCAGGGGCTAGAGCCGGCAGGCCCCCTACACTCCCGGGTTCAGTCGCGGTTGCGATCCGCGGGACCACGATCGTTCCACCCCTGCCTCTATGGGATTCTTTCCCCTAGGGGAGAAATCCCTCCAAATCGCATCATCTGATGGAATATGCCATCCTTATTTTTTTTTTTTTCCAGATTTTTAATAAATCTTCTGTATTAAGTCATTAATGTTCTGATGTACGATCTGGTCCGGTGCCTAATTGGCACCATATTCCGACTTTATAGAGCACAGATGTGACCTTTGCTGATTGGTATTCCTGCAGATGGGAGCACTGGGGTGGATGTAGGGATTGTGGAGGATGAGGGTAATGGTACGCAGAATGCAGCCCCTCATCCTCTGTAATGCCCCCCATTATCCTCCTCCGGGATATCTGACCCCTGACTTGTGTGATTCCCACCTTTCTCCAGGTCTGGGCTGTTTTTGGGCTTGTGTTCTGCGTATCTTCTCCTCCGTCTTCATATTTAGCATTTTCATTTCACTATTTAGCAAGCGACTTTCTTGCAGCTCTTCGGCGGGGGGTATAAATCTTTCTGTAACCAACATCTCTTTCCCTAGGAAATCCCGTCCATATTTTCTGGAGGTAATGAGATTTCTTCTGCGTTAATCTGAATTCCCAGCAAACTGTATTCATGTTAACTGCGCAGTTTATGTATTTTATTGTTTGGCGTCTTTGCTCGCTCCGGGGCCTCGTATAGAACTATTTTACATTATTTTGCCAGTGTAGGAAAGTTCCAGAATTTTGGCTAGGTTTTCAGATGTAGATTGTAGATGTTGGCAGCACCGGTCCAGATATCCAGGTGAGGCTTTGCCATTTTATCCCTCGTTGCTGAGATATTGCAGCATCTCCTGTTTCTGACTGCGGATTTATCTCCTGGTAATCAGACCCCTGCCATGCAATGCCGGATACAGCATATGTAAAGGGGAAAAGAAATCGGTGTTTGCTAGAAAATCTCTCTAGTTTACATATTGACCAATTAGACATGCTTTATTTATACTTGACAGTGAGCGGCGGTAAATAGGCAACACATTTCTCCATTACGGTGAGTAGATGGCTACATTTGTAGATAACAAGGTGGTGCTATAAGTGTAATAGTAACATTGTAATTGTCTGAAGACTTCTATAAAGCCTTAATAACTTAGACACACCTGGATCAGAGGAGCGTGCCGGTTTCGGGTTGAACTGTTTCAATTATTAGCCCGCAGCTTAAAGGGAACCTGTCACCACTTTTTTGGCTTATAAGCTGCAGCCACCACCACCGGACTCTTGTATACCGCATTCTAACATGATGTATATAAGAGCCCAGGCCACTGTGTAGAAGATAAAAAACACTTTATAATACCTACCTAACGGTTGTGCAGTTGGCCATATGGGCATCTCCGTTGTCCGGTGCCGGCGCCGCCTCTTTTGGCCATCTTTGTTCTTCTCTAGCCGCGGTGCATGACGCGTCCGATGTCATCCACACTCGCCGGCATTCAGATCCTGATCAGGGCAGATCAAAGTATTGTAGTGCACCTGCGCAGGTCCGGCGAGTGTGTATGACGTAGACGCGTCATGCACACAGGCTTCAGAAAGAGGACGAAGATGGCCGAAAGAATGGAGACGCCCATATGGCCAAACGCGTGACCGTTAGGTGAGTATTATAAAGTGTTTATGTTCTCACAGCGGGCTGTGATGTGATGTTAGAATGCTGTATAAAAAAGCCCGGTGGTGGTGGCCGCAGCTTATAGGACGGAAAAGTGGTGACAGGTTCCCTTTAAGTGACATATGAAATAACATTTTACTTGTTCTCCTTTAATTTAGTCAACCTTTATTGATTTGGCTTCAGCCTCGTCTACAATGCTGCAGACAATCTCTGAGCTCATTGGCCCGGTCAATGTAGATGGCTTAAGCTGCTGAGCTCAGTGATTTCTTGCAGCACTGTCGACATGATGTCCTCATTCCAGTCAATGAAATAAGACTGCAGCAGAGGTAAAGAGGCATTGCAGGACCCAGGGAGGGTTTTGCTAGTTATTCCCGCCCATCTGCCGGCCTATCCTTCCTCCCACTGTCTCTGTTACAGGGGTAGGAAGGACAGAGGGGAGGAAGGACAGGCCAGCAGACGGGTCGGGTTTTGCTAGTTATTCCCGCCCCTATCTACTAGATATTCTGTAGTTGCTATCAATTAAATAGCAGTGTATGTCACAAATTTTATTTGCCTATATTTCAGAAAATATACATCCAATCTCACAGCTAAAGGTATGTATAGAATCAGCCTGATAGCACCAGTATAGCACTGGCTTAAGTTTATATAGAAACTCCTGGTGGTTGGTTCTATTTAAGGTGGTTTGATGGTGCCATAGCTAGGAACTTAAGCCCTCTCATTCCAAAATTGGTGACTTTGGACTTTACCGTAGTTTTGTGTTGGTGTCCATAGACAGAATTGATACCTAACCCTTCTGCAACTGGCACATTGTACATCTCCATTGAATTTTCTATAAAATGTCTTCAACCCTCTGTGTCCCGGAGCTTCACCAAAACTTCCAGTCATGTTGCAGTTGTAGATGAAGCCAGGGATAAAGAAAAGTGCGAGACATTTTTTTTTTTTCTTTCCGTCGTTTGTCTCATTGTCTGTTGCTGTTACTTACAGATGCAAATTAACGACTCTCCTTGATTGATTAGAGCGGAAGAGGCCACGTAGAGCGCTGGAACACGGCTGATAATAAGACATTGTACAAAACAGCCAGTCTGCATTTCTGTCCGGATTTAATGTAGTCTGGGGCATATTACCACAATCCGTCTTGTAGAACACAGACTGGCAATGGGTCGTTTTGTAGTTAATTAACAAGCCGCCCTGTTCATTTTATCTGACTTGTGAGGTCATTACCAGAGAAGCGGCAGCAATGTGGAACAGAACAGATATGATGCATTGATATGGGGGGTAATGCGCACAACGCTGTAGATTATAAAGATATTATTGGTTCTGAAGCGTTCGCCATGCACCACCGTCTGCATCAGAAATCATGGAAAGAGACGGCATTAAGCAGTGAAAATGTAATAAATCTCTTCACCGTAATGTAAAGAGACGGCCTCACAACCAAAAGTAATAATGTAACAATCACATTGTTAATATCATATGACTGCTCCAATCTATAAAATCTACACTGAGGTCCCAGCAACAATCCCGATGCCGGCAGATAGAGGTCCAACATCATGGGGTTAAATAGGTTATCTTGCATGAAAATAAAATCTACTAAAGATGTCTCTGGATATATACAAGGGCCCACTTGGTTGGGCTTACAAGCGGTAAAAGGATGTTCATAGGGATGCTCTTTTCCTATTATCAGCTTGTCGCGCTTTCTGGGTGAAGCAAGCGTGGCGAGAGGCGTTCAGACGTATGTGCGTCTGAAGCACCACAAAAAAAAACACCAGAAAGGAGCGCACAGGGGACACAAAAACAACGGGAGGTCCTGGAACTAGTGAGAGAGGTTGGTGGGCACCTCCTAACCTCACCTGCAACTGTCCCTTCTCTTCTCACCAGTTCCTATACAGTCTCCACTCAAGAATTCAAGGCCCTATAGTAACCCTGACTAGTGAGGGGCAGGTAGGGTTCACTGGACCTAACTGCTTCAGTATCAACACACCAGGGAAACAAAGACAAGCAGGGGGAATATTACAACCAAAAGCATATAGCCTGAGCACAGGAGCTAGACTTGCAGAACCGTCGTCAACGGCGGCCGGGATACAAATGAGTTTGTATCTTCAGCAGGGAATGCTGGGATACACCACTATTTGAAGCTGAAGGGCGTGACTACTTAGTAAGTTCAGCTGATCACTCAGCAAGGAACTGCTTAGAAAAAACTGCAGTAGCAAAACTGGCAATTAACCTTTAAAGTGCCAAAAGAAATGAAACCCATTTAAATGAAAAGAACCAGATGAGAGGCTCCAGTCCAAAAGGCTGTCACTGGTCTCAACATACAAGGAAACAATCATGACACGCGCCCAACAATTGAGCGTTATCCGTGTAATGATTATTAAAGAGGTTGTCTGGGTTGAAATTAAGTCTATGTGCCTGCACATGGCAGACTAATAGTTTAGCCGTTTGCATACTGTCATACGTTCTCTGTAATCCCCATGTACGGGGGCAGTTACGTGGCTGCATGTGCGCACTTAGCAAACGTATGGTCACATGCCGACTAGACTTTTCTGTCTAATCTCAATTCTCTTCTATTTACAGCAGCCCGGTAAGACTAGTCGTCATGTAAATTCAAGAATGCAAATTGCTCACATGCGGTCGGTCCTGTGACTGCTGCACGGGGAGTACAGGGAACTTGTGACAGTTTGCACACTGTAACTTTTCAGCATTCTGCAACGTGTGGCCACCAACCTGCATGAGGCATACATCGGGACTACAGGCCTTTCATTACATCCCAGACAACCCCTTTATCTGGCTTTAAGTGTAACTAAACCATGATAACTTGCTACATATCTGAGTATCCTTTTTATTGTAAGACTTTGCTCTCTGTTTAATCGGTACTCCGCTGTGGGCTTCTGTTACCTATGGGCATTGTGTGGGGGTGAGAGGGATGATCCCCTCCAATCCTCATGCATTAAAAATATATATATAAATTAAAACTGTTATTAAGGTTTAGTTGCTCTTTAAAAGTTCTTGTTGTTGGCAGCTCCTCGTCCTGTGTAAACAGATCAGCGCGATATTCTGTGCACACAGAACAGCCTCGTTATCATTTGTTCTGTGTGCGTAGAAGGGCATGTAACCTATCGTGTCTAATGGCCACGTGTACGACATGTGAACCCGACATAAACGTGGCCAAGCCCATTAGATAAACATTGACCCAAACCAGCTGGATTTGAGGAGACCTAATATGTGCCGGGGGGGGGGGGGGGGGGGGGCGGCCTTACTGTTCCCTGACAGCAGATGACATAAGAGAGAAAAGTCACGCATGCTTGCATTTGTTCTTTTGGGAGATAAGTCACTGCCAGACTAACAAGGTTGTTTTTTGATTTAGTCTTTTTATTTATTTATTCATTTATTAGTGAAAAACTGTATAATTGATGACTCCAGCTAAGATCCAGGTCTGTTGGAGTCTTTAGTAGTCTGAAATCCAGCCTGTCACCTTACCATAGTCTCTTGATCCTACCTTAGTGCTTCCCCCATTTATTATACTGCTTATTTAAAGCACCACTACAGCGTTTTTGGTTTGTTTGTTTTTCCAGCGCTGGAGTGGTGCTTTAAATCCAAGTCCGTTTTTGTTACATTAGACATGGGGAAGTACCAAGCAAAAGGGAAGGAAAACGCTGCGTCTAGGGGAGAAAACCTGACAAAACCTACCACTGGTCCCTCGCCACTCTAGATAGGTTCTGCACCTATGCACTGAGCCGGATACCTGACACTAGGTATTCCAAGTGCTGGACCCTAAATAGGGAACGGATGGGATGAGCTCTTCATCAACCCCACTAAACACTATAGAAGACACAAGGTGGGCATACAGGGGGAAAATGCATGAACTACTTATCCACAGATGACTCTGGTTCAGCAAAGTTACAGCAACCACATCACAGCTGCGTACAAGCCACCTGCTTGCAACCAGAACTGTATAATACCATCAGCTCCAGTCTAGGGAAGATGGGAGTTTTTAAACACAAGGGGAATACTGATAATCAGCAGCTGCACGAAAGGAGGGCTCTGCTGGGTCCTAAAGAGGAATAGATAAAAATCCAGCAGGAAAGCTACCTAGTACAATGAATACTAACAGCAGGAATAACAGAAACTCAGGGAGCATTTTGTGCAGCCAAACGCTGTGACCTTAAATTGCCAGAAACCACTTGACATTTGTCTTCTTTTTTTTTTTTTTTTGGGGACGTTGTTCTGGTCCCGCAGTGCCATTTCGTGCCCGTAAATTCTGACTGGTCACAAGTTACGTAATAAGGTCCTAATGCAAGCCTATGAGAGCAAGAATGAGGCTCTCATAGATTTGTATTGAGTTGTGACCATGAAACACACCGGAGCAATGCTGGAAACAGATAAAGATGACGGCAGACGAGTATAAGACCAGGGGCAGGGGACTTTGGTTTAAAGCACCACTCCGGCGATGAAAAAAAAAAAAGGAAAATAATAATAAAAAAAAAAATATATAATATATATATATATATATATATATATATATATATTATAATCGCCGCTACAGTTAGTACACGGAAGGATTATTTTTTTTTTTTTTTCATTAAAACAAGGACATTAAGATCATAATCCACAGGTAATTAACAGGAAGCTGCTGCACAAAGAGAATGACCCTCCATAAGGCTGGAGATCTGCTGGAGGATAAGCTTTTCATGTGTTTTTCTTGCTTTCCTTTTTTTTTTTCTTGCCAAATCTTTCATAGCCCCAATTATTTCCTTGTAATCCAGCGCTGGCACGAGATTAAACTGAACTTGTAAAACGAGCCGCCGCCTCTACCTGAAGGGTCACTGCAGATTGGCACCAGCGGAGGGTTAAACACTTTAATCTTCACTTATCTCCGTTTGTTATTTTTGCAGCAGTTTTTCTGGCCTGAATTATGCGGTATTTTTGTCAAGTCAAGCAATGAACTTCAGCATAAAGAGTTTGGCATCAAGAACTTTCCAAGAATTGTGGAACATGCGGCCTCCCCAAGGAGGGACACTGCCGCTCGCAGAAAAGCAAGAGGCTGCTGTAAAACGGTGCAGCCGCCTCATTTGTCACTCTCCGGTGACACCGCTTCACCCCGTGACAAACGCCGCAAAATGTATTTATTTCTTTTCAGTTATTTGTTTGTTTCCCTAAGAGCAAAACATGTTTTGATAACTGGTGATTTATGACGAAGCTATCAGAAGGAAGAATTGTAAAATAATTGCCAGGGGTTTTTCATAACTGCAGTTTCCATTACATATCAGTCAGATGTGATGTATTCCCCGACACACAGTGCTATAGTCCTGTCCATTAGGCACAATAAAGTGGCATCCAGTGGTCCAGAAATTGTTGCCAATCGGGCTTCCAGCACAACATTCCTAGTGTAGGACATTATATATAGAGCAATAGTGTAAGGTTATGTTCACATGTAGCTTTTTTTATACCTTTTTTTTTCTGCATGAAAAATGCAGCCTATGGCCAGGAAATAACACACACATTTTTTGTTTTTGACTCGTTTTTTGGTGTCTTCTGATGGCAGCTGCGGCCGGGTACTGCACATCCGCTTCCTATTGATTTGAATGTGAAGCAGATGTGCAGTACCCGGCCGCTATCAGTTGACGGGGCAGCTCTGGAACTGAGCGTTTCTGGCCACTACTGGCACTGAGAAGAGCTGATCGGCGGGGTTGCATGGTGTTGAACCCCGGCCAATCAGACATTGATGGCCTATCCGAAGGATCAGCCTTCAATGTTAGGCTGCGTGCCCACGATCAGTATTTGCAGTGTTTTGGATTTAGCGTGTTTTTGCTGCGTCCAAAACGCTGCATTGTGCAGTACAAGCACAGTGGATTGGATTTATAGAAATCTCCTGCCCACTGTGTTTGTTTTTTCCGCAGCAAACACCAACCTGCGATGCGGCTTTCCAAGCCGCAGCATGTCAGTTATATGCTGCGGATATGCATTCATCCTCTGTAGAGAGAACACAAGCAAGAGACCGCAGCTCCCCGAACCCTGATCATGGGTACGAGCTGCTGCGTTCTGCGGAGGAGACTTGCGGACCCACAGGTCAGGACCCGCTGCTTCCAGGACACAGCGAGTCCTGATCATGAGCACATACCCTAAAAGTAGTGGACAACTCCTTTAATCTCACCATCTTCCCCGCACCTGTGGTCTAATTCTCGCATGCAAAAGAATCGGATCACAATGAATAATACCCAGCTTTCACTCGCAGCAGAGCTTGAGCGGAGTGTCATTAGCATATCACATCCGATTCTTTCGCATCCAAAGCTATGCGCTCGTCTTGACTACCGTAATCGTCGATGTAGCAAATAATACTAGCATAATTTCTTTAAACAGATATTTGGGGTGAAATTGACCAGTAGGTATTATAGTCGTTTTATTTTTGTACATAAGAACAGTTTTATAGTTGTTATTTTTTTGTCTATAGGAGCAATAGTATCGTAGTTATATTCTTGTATATAAGGGCAGTATTATAGTAGTTATATTCTTGTATATAAGGGCAGTATTATAGTAGTTATATTCTTGTACATAAGGGCAGTATTATAGTAGTTATAATCTTGTACATAGTATCAGTATTATCGTAGATATATTCTTGTACATAGGGGGCAGTATTAAAGCAGTTATTTTCTTGTACATTGGAGCAGTATTATAGTAGTTATATTCTTGTACATAGGTGGCAGTATTATAGTAATATGATTGTATAAAGGATCAGTATTATAGTAGTTATATTCTTGTACATAGGGGGCAGTATTATAGTAGTTCTATTCTTGTACATAGGAGCAGTATTATAGTAGTTATATTCTTGTACATAGGAGGCAGTATTATAGTAATATTATTGTATAAAGGAGCAGTATTATAGTACTTATATGCTTGTACATAGGAGCAGTATTATAGCAGTTATATTATTGTATAAAGGAGCAGTATTATAGTAGATATCATTTTGTACATAGGAGCAGTATTATAGTAGTTATATTCTTGTACATAGGAGCAGTATTATAGTAGTTATATTCTTGTACATAGGAGCAGTATTATAGTAGTTATATTCTTGTACATAGGGGCAGTATTATAGTAGTTATATTCTTGTACATAGGGGCAGTATTATAGTAGTTATATTCTTGTACATAGGAGCAGTATTATAGTAGTTATATTCTTGTACATAGGAGCAGTATTATAGTAGTTATATTCTTGTACATAGGAGGCAGTATTATAGTAGTTATATTCTTGTACATAGGGGCAGTATTATAGTAGTTATATTCTTGTACATAGGGGCAGTATTATAGTAGTTATATTCTTGTACATAGGAGCAGTATTATAGCAGTTATATTCTTGTACATAGAGGCAGTATTATAGTAGTTATATTCTTGTACATAGGAGCAGTATTATAGCAGTTATATTGTATAAAGGAGCCTTATTATAGTAGATATCATTTTGTACATAGGAGCAGTATTATAGTAGTTATATTCTTGTACATAGGAGCAGTATTATAGTAGTTATATTCTTGTACATAGGAGCAGTATTATAGTAGTTATATTCTTGTACATAGGAGGCAGTATTATAGTAGTTATATGCTTGTACATAGGAGCAGTATTATAGCAGTTATATTCTTGTACATAGAGGCAGTATTATAGTAGTTATATTCTTGTACATAGGAGCAGTATTATAGCAGTTATATTGTATAAAGGAGCCTTATTATAGTAGATATCATTTTGTACATAGGAGCAGTATTATAGTAGTTATATTCTTGTACATAGGAGCAGTATTATAGTAGTTATATTCTTGTACATAGGAGCAGTATTATAGTAGTTATATTCTTGTACATAGGAGGCAGTATTATAGTAGTTATATTCTTGTACATAGGAGCAGTATTATAGTAGTTATATTCTTGTACATAGGGGCAGTATTATAGTAGTTATATTCTTGTACATAGGAGCAGTATTATAGTAGTTATATTCTTGTACATAGGGGCAGTATTATAGTAGTTATATTCTTGTACATAGGGGCAGTATTATAGTAGTTATATTCTTGTACATAGAGGCAGTATTATAGTAGTTATATTCTTGTACATAGGAGGCAGTATTATAGTAGTTATATGCTTGTACATAGGAGCAGTATTATAGCAGTTATATTCTTGTACATAGAGGCAGTATTATAGTAGTTATATTCTTGTACATAGGAGCAGTATTATAGCAGTTATATTGTATAAAGGAGCAGTATTATAGTAGATATCATTTTGTACATAGGAGCAGTATTATAGTACCGTAGTTATATTCTTGTACATAGGAGCAGTATTATAGTAGTTATATTCTTGTACATAGGAGCAGTATTATAGTAGTTATATTCTTGTACATAGGAGGCAGTATTATAGTAGTTATATTCTTGTACATAGGAGCAGTATTATAGTAGTTATATTCTTGTACATAGGGGCAGTATTATAGTAGTTATATTCTTGCACATAGGGGCAGTATTATAGTAGTTATATTCTTGTACATAGAGGCAGTATTATAGTAGTTATATTCTTGTACATAGGAGGCAGTATTATAGTAGTTATATTCTTGTACATAGGAGCAGTATTATAGTAGTTATATGCTTGTACATAGGAGCAGTATTATAGCAGTTATATTATTGTATAAAGGAGCAGTATTATAGTAGATATCTTTTTGTACATAGGAGCAGTAGATATCGGTTTGTACATAAAGGGTAGTATTATAGTTATATTCTTGCTTTTAGTGCAGTTTTCCAGTTTTAAATACGATAAGAACTTATTCTCCTTAATTTTATTATTACTGTTTCTGCCATAATTAAATTGAGTCTTTTAAATAACCATTTTATCATGTGTTTTCACCCTCTACCTTGGGTCGGATTCCTGTGAGGTGATATTATAGTGAATGGAGCTGATTTAATGAAGTTTAATTCCAGCTAAACGTAGCTGTTTTCTTTGTAGCACTCAGTTATCCATAGATCACATTAATACCGATCTCTCCTGTTATGGTCTATGGTTTGTGTGGATATTTCGGTGTTGATGGATCCCGGTGTCGCGCTGCCTCCTCCATACCTGGAGACTGGATACAGTTGCAGTCATTTTGTTATAGGAAGTGATGGATTTGCTTTGTATCGATTTAACGGAGTATCATTTACATTGAGAATACAAACAGCCCTGAATATTTATGAGCATTATATTGATTTACTACATTTTAAGATATAAAAATGACGAGATACTAGATTAAATCCCGGCCTGTGTCTGGGCTGATCCAATCTCACTGGGAAATAGTTTGTATTCTGAGGTTTTCTATTGTCTAATCTTCACACAATGACTTTGCCCTTCTTAAATCAAGTGTCTATTTGTTTGTGGGTGGAAGGGTCCACTAAGGAGTCGCACACTTTACCGTGTACTTTCCGCTGACCGCTTCTCCTCACGCCTCCATTCACTTTTAACAAAAAGCGAGAAATAAGCAGCTGCTAAGTTTCGCTGATCTTGGTGACTTCTCTGGTTAACCTCCAATTTTAATCACAGTCTGATCCTAAAAACTGTCAGTGGATCCCATCAAACCTCTGCGATCTGGTGACACATATCATCTGTTTATTTCCATTTCATTCATTTGTTTTCTATCTGAACTGGAATGTGATTGTTTACCCTTGTGATCTATGATATCTGCTCCGGATTGTGTAAAGCGATCGGAGGCGAAACCATAACCTGGGACTAATTTCCCTACAGTTCCTGTGTTTCTCCTCCAGGTGTAAACGACCGACATCAAGATAAGGCCTTGTTTACACACTGCGTTTTTACCTGCGTTTTTTTTATTTTTTTTTGCAGTTTTGCTGCAGAAATTTCTTGAGAAAATGGTTGTAATTTTTCTGCAGACGGAAAAAAAAATAGCTGTGTGCTGACGGCAGTTTTTTCTCCAGATCATTCTTTCTGCAGAATTTCTTGAGAAAAAGAATGAGCAGTCACTTCTTTTCTGCAGGTACCTGCGGTTTTTGCCATAGATAATGGTAAAATAATGCAGGGACCAACCTGCGGAAAAAACACAAAAAAAAGCGGTAAAACCACATGCGGTTTTCGGTGCGGTGTTGGTGTGGTTTTTGACCGCAAGTGCGGTAATCTTTCAGACTCAAGAAATTTCTTGAGAAAAATCCTTTTTTCTAGTGTGAACAAAGCCTTCTAATCATTACTGACAATTAGCACCAGGACCGTCAGAACAGCAGCAAGGCAATGATAAATCTTCTGTAAAAATGATCAGATGTGATTCTCGGCTTTAATGGCTTTTACTACCACATTTACTATTTACCCCAGAAACCCCCATATGGAGAGATGGAAACCTGTAATCACATATTTGCTATAATCCAGGGAAAATCATTAATATTGTAGGGAAACATTAGCACACATAATGCAAAAACTTGATGTTGCTGTACCATCCTTTACCTGGGCTAAAAGTTAGTTTTCTACGCTAAGTGCTCATTCAGACCTCTCATTTTTGTGTATGAGTGTTATCGGTGTTTTTCACAGATAGCACTCGTACCTGTGATAGTTTATGGTGTCATTAACTTGTCTGGAATTTTTGCTCAGACCGAATCCACAGAAAATTGCGGAGGCATGTCCGATTTTCATCCGAGGGACAGATCAAAAATGGCAAATTTATAATTTCTTTTTAACTTCTCCCCATTTGAGAGAAAATAGCTGCTCTCTGGTCTCGCTCTGGTTATGCTCTTATCTCCCCTGATCTGCCTCTGGTCTCCTTCTAGTCTCCCTCTGGTTAGCCTCTGGTCGCCCTCTGATCTCCATCTGATCGCCCTGTGGTGTCCCTCTGATCTCCCTCTGGTAACCCTGTAGTCTCCCTCTGATCACTGTCTGGTCATCTTCTGATCTCCCTCTGATCGCCCCCTGGTCACTCTCTGGTCGCCCTCTAATCGCCCTCTGTTCAGTCTCTGGTTGCACTCTGGTCGCTCTCTAATTGCCCTCTGATTGCCCTCTGTTCAGTCTCTGATCGCACTCTGGTCACTCTCTGTTCAGTGTCTGATCGCACTTTGGTCACTCTCTGGTCGCCCTCTGATCGGCCCCTGGTCAATCTCTGGTCACCTTCTGGTCACTCTCTGATCGCCCCCCTGGTCACTCTCTGGTCACCTTCTGGTCACTCTCTGGTCACCTTCTGGTCACTCTCTGGTAACCCTCTGATCGCCCTCTGGTCACTCTCTCGTCACACTCTGGTCGCCCCCTGATCACTCTCTGGTCACCCTCTGGTCTCCCTCTGATCACCCTCTGATCGCCCTCTGGTCACCCTCTGATCGCCCCTTTTGTCACCCTTTTGTCGCCCTCTGGTCACATTTTGATCGCCCTCTGATCTCCCTCCAGCCGTGCTCCGGTCATGCTCCGGTCATGCTTTAGTCACCCCCTGGTTAAATAAATAAAATAAATACATTTTATAATTATTGCGGTTTTTTTCGTACGTGGAAAAATCGGAAGTGTCAATGAGCCCTAAGGCTATGTGCCCACGCTACAGGATTTACCGCGGATTTACCGCGGATTTTGCCGCGGATTTACCGCGGATTTGCCGAAAATCTGCAGCAGCAGCACTTCCAAGCCATTTCAATGGCATTTTGGAAATGCTGTGCCCATGCTGCGGATTTTTCCGCGGCGGATTTGCCGCGGATTTTGATGCGGAAAAATCTGCAGCATGTCAATTGTTTGGTGCAGATTTGGTGCGGATTTTTGGCTTTGAATGGGAAAAAAAAAAAAAAAAAAATCCGCATCAAAATCCGCGGCAAATCCGCGGGTGCGGATTTGCCGCGAAAGTCGCGGATTTTCAGGCAAAAAAATCCGCAGGGACATTCTAGCGTGGGCACATAGCCTAACACTATATCTTAGTGTCCAAATCAGCCTTGGTTGTATGTGCTCACTTCCCCTCAGCAGACGCACTCCCCCAGCTAATCCCCTGAATCGAGGTTTAGTGAAGCAGTATATAGAGGAAACCCATTCACCTGCGGAGCTGTTCGCTTTCATTTCTGCTTTGCATCATGTCCGGGCCTCATAGTAAAGTCACTGCGTTTCGCTGCAGTCCGTGCAGCGCAGTAATTTGTTTTATCCTTTTCCATGGCTGTTTATTACTTGAGTTACCCAAGAAACCTTTCTTGGAGCATTGTGATAAAATTGATTGACCTTTAGAGATGAGAAGAGAATGCCATTGTTTATCTAGTGGCAGAGCACGTTGCTTTATTTCATGGGTTATGTATAGATTTATACAGTATAGCGTTCTGGATTTATTCATACATATGAATAGGGCACGTATATAATATTACTGGGTAACATTGTCAGGGACTGTAAAATATATGAATATATCAAGCGCTACAATCTAAGAAAGCTCCAGTCATTCAGCCCAGGAAAGATTATATTCTTCTATCCTTTATGCTTTATTTACGGTGCATTATTTCTTAGGCTAAATTAGGTTTATTGAGCTTTATCCTTGCATTACGAAGTGTTTTTTTTATGTCCCTTTTTATCGTCGTTTTGTTTTATGCAGTTTTTGTCTTTTTTTTTTTTGGTATATGATGTTTACACAAAGCTGCTTTGTTTTGGATACTCCCTGCTGCTTTGATAACATTTTGACAGTCTTGTAAGGCTACTTTCACACTTGCGTTCAGCGCAGTCCGTCACTATGGAGAATAGCGCAGTCCATTAACGCACTGTGCTATTCTCCATAGACTTGTATGGACGACGCACTGTAACGCAAGTGTCAGCGTTGCATCCGCTGGACGACGCAGCGTCGTTATTTTGACGCTGCGCCGGGCGGATGGAACGCTGCATGTAACGTTTTTTTGAGCAACGGAAACCTTTATTTTTCACTGCGCATGCTCCTTTTTTTTTTTTTTTTTTTTAAATCACAAACTTTATTTTATTTCTCGGTGGCCGAACATTCAGCTGAGCGCTCGGCCGCCGGCATGTCAGGGCACTCAGCTGAGCGCTCGGCCGCCGGCATGTCAGGGCACTCAGCTGAGCGCTCGGCCGCCGGCATGTCAGGGCACTCAGCGGAGCGCTCGGCCGCCGGCATGTCAGGGCACTCAGCTGAGCGCTCGGCCGCCGGCATGTCAGGGCACTCAGCGGAGCGCTGGGCCGCCGGCATGTCAGGGCACTCAGCGGAGCGCTGGGCCGCCGGCATGTCAGGGCACTCAGCTGAGCGCTCGGCCGCCGGCATGTCAGGGCACTCAGCTGAGCGCTCGGCCGCCGGCATGTCAGGGCACTCAGCTGATCGCCCGGACGCCGGCATGTTATAGCGCTCGGCCGCCGGCTATTAAGAGCGATCAGCTAATCATTCACAATAGTCGGCTGCCGGTACTGTAAAGAAGAAGAAAATAAATAAAGAAATAACGCTTTCCGTTATTTTGTACAATCCGTAGCATTGCGTTGTGCCACTATATTTAACGCATCCGTTGCATCTGTCACACGACCCAATGCTACGGAAGCCGTCCAACGCAAGTGTGAAACTAGCCTTAGTGCTACGTATGTTTTTAATTGTTTGCAGATTTCAAAACTGCACCAGGGTCAATTTCAGTGGTGTTTTAAAAAACAAACACAGTGGGCACGAGATTTATATGAACGCCATACACTTTGCTGGAGCTGTAATATTATCCTTTTTGTGTACAATTAAATATGGAGCAAAAAAAAACCTCCAAATATTCATTGTGGAAACTTGTCTTTGGGTATGTTCACATGCAGTATTTTTGCAGGTCTACTTTTTTTTTGGCTGCCATAAGGAGACATGTATCACCATTGAATTGTTCCCCTTTTTCTTCCTGGGCCTCCTGATGAACCGGATTAGAGGGCAGAGAAACGCGTCGAGGCAGTGCAGATGCACTTAAAAAAGGGAAGTTAATATTTTACCTTATATAATATTTAGTCATTTATAATAGGTGTATATACTGGTATTATTCCAGGGTATGGGAGTTGCTGAATGCAAGTTAAACATATTGTTTAGGTTGGTCTGGTTTATGGATCTGTAACCCCTGTATATAAATCAATGACCATGTAAATTGGAGCATATTAAATGGATATGAGTAACAGGGTATTATAATGTCTTAACCTTTGCCCTCTTTTTGAGATCTATTGAGGGTTAATAAGGCCAACCAATAATTTTAGTATTTTGCATAGGCACTCTCATTTGTCCTTATATGGTAGGGAATTTATCAGGGTAAGTGAGGGATAGCCACCGAGGAACGGGGGCGCCCAGTTACGTTAAGGCGGTATTACCTCCGTCGGTAGGAAGGAGTGAGGTGGTAGGTCCATAATAGGGTCACTTTAATCCCTCTTGGGACCCCATACTCAAACTTGTTGTTCTTTATTGTATCATAATTTCCTCTGATTAGGGGTGGCATCCCTGGTGTATATTTATACTACCCGTGATATTTTCTGTACAGGTGAATCACTTGGGAAATTTTAAGAAGTATTTAATAAAACAGAATTTTAAAGGGATTGTTTTTTTCACTTTATATATACTTTTGACTATCCTGAAACGATTTGAATTGTTAGCCTCTACTTCTTTTTTTTTCTGCAAACAAAAAAACCTTCACTCTTAAGCCGGATTTACACCTTACAATTAAGCATACAATATCGTATGCTATCGTACCCGCCCCCACCGTATGTGTGGCACGTTCAATTTGTTGACCGTTTCGCACAAACGATTAACCCCCATCACACATACTTACCCTTCCATACGACCTCGATGTGGGCAACGAACATCCACTTCCTGGAGTGGGAGGGACGTTCAGCGTCACAGCGACGTCACACGGCAGCCGGCCAATAGAAGCGAAGGGGCGGAGATGAGTGGGACGTAAACATCCTGCCAACCTCCTTCCTTCCGCATAGCCGGCGGGAGCCGCGGGACGCAGGTAAGCTGTGTTCATCGTTCCCGGGGTGTCACACACTGCGATGTGTGCTGCCTCGGGAACATTGAACAACCCGACGTTCAATTTTTAGGTTTTGAATGACGTGTATGCAATCAACGTTTATTCGTTCAATCGCACGTAGGTTTCACACACTACAATATCACTAATGATGCCGGATGTGCGTCACTTACGATGTGACCCCGCCGACACATCGTTAGATATATTGTAGCATGTAAAGCCCGCTTTAGGCTATGTGACCACAGGAGAACGTTCCTGCGAACTTATCTGCAGGTATTTCCGCAGGTGCACATAGCAACGCCCCGAAATTCGCAGCTATCCATTGATGCAGTATTTCTGCAAAATTGTTGTGGTAAACCTGTGGAAACAGTGCGGATTTTGTGTGGAATTTGTGCGGACATCCCACCCTGTATTTCCATAGTGGAAAGGCGGGACATCCGCAGATAATTCCGCATGAATAATTGACATGCAGTTACGTGCGGCTGCGGGACATGCGCAGCATTGATACAGCACTCCCCATGTCCCATAGGATAACATGGGGAGTGTCTGTACTTGCGCAAACCTGCGGATTTATCTGTAAAATCTAGAAAATCCACAGCAAAATCCGAAAGTTATTTTCTCCCATGCGCACATGGCCTTAGCAGTAAGAATGCTACAAATAAAATGCAGCAAATAGTTGCTTGGTTTGTTAACATTATTTTTCAGGGATTATATGTGATTTGTTTATAAAGAATTAGCTTTAGTCACCAAATTTTTTTAGTGGTTTTGCAGTTTCTCATTACTTTCAACTGGTAAAAAAAAGCGTGAAAAGAAACAACTGCTGAAAGAATTGACATGCTGCAGATGTTTAAAAACACAGTGCTCAAATTCAGTCACAAAAAAAGTGTCTACATGAGATTTCTGAACATAGCTCATTGCGTTTGCTGATACTGTAAAATGCAGCTTTATTTCTGCCAGAAAAATGCACCAAAAAAACCCTGCAAAAACTCCATGTGTGAGAACATAGCCTAAGGGTATGTCCGCATGTTGTAGTTTTGTCGGAACCACAAAAATGAACCCTGTGGCCCAAAAAACCACATCTTGTGGCAAAAAAAGCATCAAAATATGCATGCGTTTTTAGTGCATTTTTTTATGCATTTTTGACCATGCGTTTTTTTTATCACCAATGAGTGAAAAATGCAGGGAAAAATGGGAAAAGAATTGACATGCTGCAGGCTGGTCACCACAAAAAATGTGCACACAGCAAATCTGAAATCTCATAGACTTTGCTGGGGAAGGAAAAGCATGCAGTGTGTGTCTGAAAGGCCATCACAAACTGCACCAAAAAAGTTATCAAAAACTGCAGCGTGTGCATGGGCCTGTTCCTCCAGCTGCCTTCGACTCTGCATTGGGATTTCCGGTACCTGCCACCGGCAGTCTGTCAGTGCCGTGCTATACAACCTGCAGCTGCCGGCTCTACGGTGCTTTGCGCTCCGCTGCATTGTGGTTTATGTAGCATTTTATTATATATCTTATGTACAATAAATCTGATATCTTAGGCTGCTTTCACACATCCGGCTTTTGCAATGCGGCACAATCCGGCACTTTGCATGAAAACCGCAAACGGTTTTTTTTTGCTGCCGGTTGCGTTTTTCCTGCATAGACTTTAATTAGTGCCGCATGGGCTTGCGTTCGGTCCGGTTTTTGCCGCATGCGGCAGATTTAGCCGATGCGGCGGCCGGATGGAACGTTCCCTGGCACGTTTTTTGGTCCGGCAAAAAAAACCGAATCGCGCCGCATCCGGCTGATGCGGCGCTTTTCCCAATGCATCCCTATGGATGCCGGATGCGGCGCGATGCGGCAAAAACCGCATCCGGCCGCCGCATGCGGTTTTTGCCACTGCGCATGCTCAGTAGCATGCCGCAAGCGGCAAAAACCGGACCGGCCGCATGTAAAAAACTTATGCAAAGGATGCGGTGTTTTCACCGCATCCGTTGCATAGGCTTCACAGCCGGATTGAGCCGCAGTGCTCAAACCGGATGTGTGAAAGTAGCCTTAAGAATACCGAAGATTTCAGAGAAATGCTAGTGTCCCGTTGACTTCCATTATGCTTGGTAATCGAGTTTCACCCGTCTGACCTGCTCGTTTCCATTGACTCGGAACAGAGAATTGGCATAAACTGGAAACTTGACTTTCCGCAGAATTTGCCGCGCTGCTGTCCAGCAGGTATAGATCAGTGCGCGTCCGTGGCTGCTATATGTTACCTCTCCTACCTTCCAGCTACAGACGGCTCCAGCCGATAACCATAAAGCAGTAATGGTAATGTGCCTCATAGGCCATAATGTTGTTTTATGCCGGAAACATTGATGCCTACTACAAGGTCCATTCTCTGCCAACCTTGTATCTCGTGGCACTTGGCATCCATCCCTCAGTGTGTCGGAGACCAAGGATGAGGACATTAAGGACTTGGTATAATTCCTTCTTTCCCCCAAAATAGTTTACTCCCCGACTAAACACCGTAAAAGTAAGATATACTGTCAATTTCCTCTGCTTTATGCCCAGGCAGCGGTGATATTTTGTTGCCCACGGGTGCTCATTGCTTTGGCGGAGGTGAGAGTGTGTTTTTGCACAAAATTCGACCATAAATCTGGAGGAACGTGGCAGCTGAAATCTGTTTTTACTGTGCAGTTCTGCAGGCTCCCGATCCATTTGATATTGTCAGAGTAAACTCTTCTTCCATATCTATCAAAGAGAAGAAAATTCTCAGTAGTGTGCAACGTGCACAACAAAGAGGGGCATGAAAGCCGCGCTGGTCTCCTGACACGGCCCTTTCCACGCAGGGGGCGGGGGGAGCGCTGCTTGATACCTGCCATATTGGATTTCTGTCATCCATTTGTAGAACTGCTTACAACATATGGGATTCCCTTTGCCATAGACAGAATGTTCATCTGTCACATATACCAGTCCTTGCAGTTGATGAGCGCACGCGTCTGTCACCGCAGTGCACCAGGAGCTACCGACGTCTTCGCTGCCATATATGAAGACATTAACTCCGGACCTGTGTAGCATTAAGAGCATGGAGACAGATTCAGCAACATTATAGTATAGGACTAAAGATTTATTTATTGACTTGCCAAGCGCGTGTAATGTGTAGGGATGCGTTTTTACTATGTCATCTGCCATTCAGCTCTGCTACATGGCCGCTGACAGCAGACACAGACAGCCATGTAGCAGAGCTGAATGGCAGATGACAGCAGACACAGACAGAGCCGCACTGTCAGAATGAACTCGGGTTAACTTCACCCGACTTCATTGTCATGCTGCGGCTCTGTCTGTGCCGCATCCTGATTAGCGGTCACCTGTGAAGGACTCACCGGTGACCGCTAAACTACTGAGTAACTGAATTGAGCAGCCCTCTCTCATACTAACCAATCCCCGATCTCCGGCGCAGCGCTGCACGGCATTCACACTGCTCCGGCGGCTTTTACTATTTTGAAAAAGCTGGCCGCTCATTAAACAATCTCGTATTCCCTGCTTTCCCCGCCCACCGGCGCCTATGATTGGTTGCAGTGAGACACGCCCCCACGCTGAGTGACAGGTGTCTCACTGCACCCAATCACAGCAGCCGGTGGGCGTGTCTATACTGTGCAGTGAAATAAATAATTAAATAATTAAAAAAAACGGCGTGTGGTTCCCCCCAATTTTAAAACCAGCCAGATAAAGCCATATGGCTGAAGGCTGGTATTCTCAGGATGGGGAGCTCCATGTTATGGAAAGCCCCCCGGCCTAACAATATCAGCCAGCAGCCGCCCAGAATTGCCACATACATTAGATGCGACAGTTCTGGGACTGTACCCGGCTCTTCCCGATTTGCCCTGGTGCGTTGGCCATCGGGGTAATAAGGAGTTATTGGCAGCCCATAGCTGCCAATAACTCCTAGATTAATCATGTCAGGCGTCTTCCCGAGATACCTTCCATGATTAATCTGTAAGTGACAGTAAATAAACACACACACCCAAAAAAATCCTTTATTAGAAATAAAAAACACAAACATATACCCTGGTTCACCACTTTAATAACCCCGAAAAAGCCCTCCATGTCCGGCGTAATCCAGGATGGTCCAGCGTCGCTTCCAGCTCTGCTGCATGAAGGTGACAGGAGCTGCAGAAGACACCGCCGCTCCTGTCAGCTCAACGCAGCAACTGAAGACAGCCGTGCGATCAGCTGAGCTGTCACTGAAGTTACCCGCGGCCACCGCTGTATCCAGTGACAGCGGGTAACCTCAGTGACAGCTCAGCTGATCGCGCTATTCCCTTCATTAGCTGCGTGGAGCTGACAGGAGCGGCGGTGTCTTCTGCAGCTCCGGTCACCTCCATGCAGCAGAGCTGGAAGCGACGCTGGACCATCCTGGATTACGCCGGACATGGAGAGCTTTTTCGGGCTTATTAAAGTGGTGAACCAGGGTATATGTGTGTGTTTTTTATTTCTAATAAAGGATTTTTTCGGATGTGTGTGTTTATTTACTGTAAGTGCAAGAATCCGGCACACAAATAAAGTTGATTCCAGAGATGATATTTCGTTTCAAAATATTTTTTATTACTATTCTTTTCTTGTGGGGATATCAAAGAAAGAAATGCGAAAATAAGTCCAATGTATCGACCAAAACCATCGGTCTTTTTCAAGGACTGTGAGATATAAAATGATATACAAAAACAAACAATTACATGAAGTAAATACAATAAGCATTATTCAGTCACAATGAGAACTGTTTTCATATAAAAAAAACAAAAGTAAATCACTCGATAGTGAGAGGAAAAAATGGGATTACAATAAGTTTTTCCCACAAGAAGTTACAATAGTTATGAAAATGAACACATTATTTCGTTTCAGAAGATATTTATACATCATAGTTATAGTAAGGAGAAAAGGAATGTTACTACGGAGTTAACTGGGTATCAAGAAAACGAACCTCAAGGGGTTGTAGTATAGCGTGTATTGCGTAGAATGACCACTCGCATATATTTAGTACACATCACTCTTAAAGAGCCTATAACCAAAAAGGAATAAATTAGGAAAGTGGTATGAATGGTACAAGGTGCATTAGTGGAGATGTGATCATATGAGTTATTGAGAACAGAGGGGATGATAACATCAAAAGGGGGTAGATGTAATTACCTTAATACCCTCACATAAATGGTAGAATGATAAATGTCCTCTTATCTAACTTGTTTGGATGCTGTATGATCAATGACACAAATGTTATACATGTGATATATTTCATTACAAGGAACATAAAATGGTAGATTTGATGTGTTTATATAAAAAGTATATGTATACGTACATGGTCATCTGACCATCCGAGATAGGAGAAAATAGCGTCTCCAACGTCTTTTATAAAAGTGGGATTGTGGGCAAAAGCAGCACCTAGCATTAAAAAATTCACAAGTTTGAACATCTGTGACTAATAATCTGAAACATGCAATAAGGTAGATAGCTGTCACATTACCAACTGACATATCAATATAATGGCATTATCAGTATAAACGAAAAACAGGGAAAAAATCACCTGTAAAAGGAGAATGTCTATTTCTGGGGCAAAAAGCCTAAGGTAGGTGTGTTTATTTACTGTCACTTATAGATTAATCATGTTAGGTATCTTGGGGAGACGCCTAACATGATTAATCTAGGAGTTATGGGCTGCCATTAACTCCTTATTACCCCGATTGCCAACGCACCAGGGCAAATCGGGAAGAGCCGGGTACAGTCCCAGAACTGTCGCATCTAATGTATGCGGCAATTCTGGGCGGCTGCTGACTGATATTGGTAGGCTGGGGGGCTCCCCATAACGTGGAGCTCCCCATCCTGAGAATACCAGCCTTCAGCCGTATGGCTTTATCTGGCTGGTTTTAAAATTGGGGGGGACCGCACATCGTTTTTTTAAAATTATTTAATTATTTATTTCACTGCACAGTATAGACACGCCCACCGGCTGCTATGATTGGGTGCAGTGAAACATCTGTCACTCAGCGTGGGGGCGTGTCTCACTGCAACCAATCATAGGCGCCGGTGGGCGGGGTAAGCAGGGAATACGAGATTGTTTAATGAGTGGCCGGCTTTTTCAAAATAGTAAAAGCTGCCGCAGCAGTGTGAATGCCGTGCAGCGCCGCGCTGGTGATTGGGGATCGGTGAGTATGATAGAGGGGGTAAGAGGGATAGACTGACATGGACAGAGAGAGAGGGACAGAGATAGTGACCGACTGACAGAGATTAGTGAATGACAGACATTGTGAGGCACTTCAGAACGCAGCTTTTAAGCTGCGCTCTGAAGCGGACCTTTTTTAAGCTGCGGTGCAGAGCGCACACCTGCGCACGTAGCCTCAGACATCAAAATCGTATGAGGGATGTCACACGTTTCAATTGACTAGGTTCGTACAACAAAACGTCCAATGTATGAGGAATAAACGACGTGTATGCGATCACCGTATTTGCGTTCAATCTTGATCGCACGTAGGTGTCACACGCAAATACATCACGAACGATGCCGGATGTGCGTCACTTACAACTTGACCCCGACGACGGATTGAAAGATCTATTGAAGCATGTAAAGCAGGCATTAGTCTAGGGCAGAAGTGGCCTCATTCACACGTTCGAGGTTCATTACATGTTCAGTCCTTGATTTCTTAACCAAGAAGCAGTAAAAATACTAGTACATGCCCTCATTATCTCCCGCCTGGACTACTGCAACCTCCTCCTCTCTGGCTTCCCTTCTAACAGTCTCCTACCCCTACAATCTATTCTAAACTATGCTGCCCAACTAATCCACCTGTCCCCTTGCTACTCCCCGACCTCTCCTCTCTTCCGATCCCTTCACTGGTTTCCCATTACCCAACGACTCCTTTTCAAAACCCTAACCATGACCTACAAAGCCATCCACAACCTGTCCCGCCATACATTTGTGACCTAGTCTCCCGGTACTTACCTGCATGCAACCTCCTATCCTTACAAGATCTCCTTTTCTACTCACGTCTTATCTCCTGCTCCCACAATCACTTCCAAGATTTCTCTTGGTCCTCCCCCATATTCTGCAATTCTCTGTCCAAGATATCATACTCTTGCCTACCATGGGAGCTTTTAAAATGAACCTGAAGACCCACCTCTTCCAACAAGCCTATAACCTGCAGTAACCCTCAGCCCACTATACCACCGCATGATCATCTCCACCCCCACCCCCCTCACTCCACTGTACCACTGCACGCCCAGCTCTATCCCCATCTCCTGTATCCTCACCCATCCCCCTCACTCCACTATACCGCTGCACGCCCAGCTCTACCCCCCATCCCCTGTATCCTCACCCATCCCCCTCACTCCACTATACCGCTGCACGCCCAGCTCTACCCTCATCCCCCTCACTCCACTGTACCACTGCATGCCCAGCTCTACTCCCATCTCCTGTATCCTCACCCATCCCCCTCACTCCACTATACCGCTGCACACCCAGCTCTACCCCCATCTCCTGTATCCTCACTCATCCCCCTCACTCCACTATACCACTGCACACCCAGCTCTACCCCCATCCCCTGTATCCTCACCCATCCCCCTCACTCCACTATACCACTGCACACCCAGCTCTATCCCCATCTCCTGTATCCTCACTCATCCCCCTCACTCCACTATACCGCTGCACGCCCAGCTCTACCCCCCCATCCCCTGTATCCTCACCCATCCCCCTCACTCCACTATACCGCTGCATGCCCAGCTCTACCCCCCATCCCCTGTATCCTCACCCATCCCCCTCACTCCACTATACCACTGCATGCCCAGCTCTACTCCCATCTCCTGTATCCTCGCCCATCCCCCTCACTCCACTATACCGCTGCACACCCAGCTCTACCCCCATCTCCTGTATCCTCACTCATCCCCCTCACTCCACTATACCGCTGCACGCCCAGCTCTACTCATCTCCTGTATCCTCACCCATCCCCCTCACTCCACTGTACCACTGCACACCCAGCTCTACCCCATCTCCTGTATCCTCACTCATCCCCCTCACTCCACTATACCGCTGCACGCCCAGCTCTACCCCCCATCTCCTGTATCCTCACCCATCCCCCTCACTCCACTATACCGCTGCACGCCCAGCTCTACTCCCATCTCCTGTATCCTCACCCATCCCCCTCACTTCACTATACCGCTGCACGCCCAGCTCTATCCCCATCTCCTGTATCCTCACTCATCCCCCTCACTCCACTATACCGCTGCACGCCCAGCTCTACCCCCCATCTCCTGTATCCTCACTCATCCCCCTCACTCCACTATACCACTGCACGCCCAGCTCTACCCTCATCCCCCTCACTCCACTATACCGCTGCACGCCCAGCTCTACCCTCATCCCCCTCACTCCACTATACCGCTGCACGCCCAGCTCTACCCCCCATCTCCTGTATCCTCACTCATCCCCCTCACTCCACTATACCGCTGCACGCCCAGCTCTACCCCCCATCTCCTGTATCCTCACTCATCCCCCTCACTCCACTATACCGCTGCACGCCCAGCTCTATCCCCATCTCCTGTATCCTCACCCATCCCCCTCACTCCACTATACTGCTGCACGCCCAGCTCTATCCCCATCTCCTGTATCCTCACCCATCCCCCTCACTCCACTGTACCACTGCACACCCAGCTCTACCCCTATCTACTATATCCTCACCCATCCCTTGTAGACTGGGAGCCCTCATGGGTAGGGTGTCCTCTCCTGTACCAGTCTGTGCTTTGTATAGTTCGTGATCATTGTACTAATCCTTATTATGTATACCCCTTTTATATAAAAATAGAGATTTCAGCTCACCCGTGTGATGTCCTTCAGGCTGGGAGTGATGCCCGTAGTCCCCCGCATGGCAAGCCGCATTGCGTTTTTCTGGATGATCTGTGATCTTTTTAACTTTTGAAAATAAAGATTTCAAGTTTTATTATACAGAATTGGTGCTGAGTCCCATCCCCTTTTTTCCTACTGTTGCCATGGAATTAATGGCGCAATAATAATAATAATTTTCACAGATAGAACAAGTGCCCATTATAGTCTATGCATTTATTTTTTGAGTCCGTGTGTCTGTGCAGAAATTGGAAACCTTTCCGTTTTTTTTCCTGTGTCTTCGATGGAAAGTGCCAGTACGCATGTTCAGGTCTGTGACTATGATGGACAACACACTAGTGCACAATCCGTACGCTGTCCACATTGCGATAAGCTTCATAATTATTTCTTCACACTTGAAAATCACTGACAATATGACAAATACTGATAAAACTCTGATCCAAGACATGAATGACACGGGGGCCATATTTTTTTTTTTTTTTGCATACGTGATAAAACCTCGGCGTTTGAATGAAGTGTTATAGGTATCCCCTACACTCCCAAGTGACCAACGAGGCGACCAGGATCCAGGTCTCGCAGATTCACTTCTGCAGATTTAGCGGCGGCAGGAAAACGTCTCATTTATTAAGGACAATGGAGCAGTGGTAACGAGATCCGCCGCTCGGAGCACATGATTTCCCTAAAAGCATTGGACACCGCAGCGTCCAGATGTTCACTCTCCAGACCAGCTGCCCGACGTGTCCCTGTGCCCGGGCGCCCAGCTGGTGACCCTCTGGCTCCAGTTATCTGTAAGTGCCATCACTGCCGCTAATAGGATTCTCTTACTAAAGACCCTTCTTCTCCCAACGCCGGGGAGGGGGGGCGACCAGGAATGTGATTTATCTTAGTATTTCTTTATTCTGCTGGAAATTTATCAGACAATACATGGGGAGAAGATACATTCAGGATACAATGTGTAATGTTAGGGGGTTGTTTTATATCCCCACAAGGGCCTCCCTAAATACTTCGCTTATTATAGGGAGGGGTCTGTGGTGTTAATGGAGATGTATGTAATTGGCTTGTCAGCTCCAGTGTATGACAGATGGTCACTTGTGCGGTATTAATGTCGGAGACCCCCTATATGAAATATGCTATGAAAGGGGTCCTCCTATCAATCTGCTGAAAGCCGGCATCACTCACATTATCCCCCATAACTCCTCTGTTATCTAGGCCTTTTGTGCAGATTTTATTAATATTAATGCCAAAAAACCTGCCATACACAAGGCTATGGAAAACCCGCTCTCTTGCATGACTGATGTGATTCTATTGTTCCCTGTGGTCAGCCACTTCAGCCTCAGGACAAATTGATCTATTGTTTACTGTTGTCAGCCATTTCAGCCTTTTGAGAATCGGACATTAGGACCGATGAGTGTAATCTGTTGCTCTCTGTTATCATGCAGGCTGAGGGAAAGGTTGATTTTAAGGACTTTGAGTGTCTATTAAGGTGGTGTCACACATAGCGACGACGACAACGACGTCGCTGCTAAGTCACCATTTTCTGTGACGTAGCAGCGTAGTAGGCACACAGCGCTTTTTGACGCTGCGTTTTTGTGCATTTTTGGCCGCTAAAAACGCATAAACGCACCCGCGGCAAAAATGCGCAAAAAAATGCACATGTGTTTATACCGCGTTTTGGTGCGTTTTTGATCTCTACGTTTTTCTGCATTTTTCCAATGCATTGCATGGGGGGAAAACACAGAAAAGAATTGACAGGTCCATATTTATTTTTTTTATTTTTTTTTTAGCTCAAAAACGCAGCTAAAAAAAAAATTATTTGTGGACAACAAAAATGAAAAGTCATAGACTTTGCTGGGGAAGCAATGTCATGCAGTTTTGAGCCCAAAAACGCACCCGAAAAACGCACTATGCGTAGCATAGCCTTATATAACGCACACCTTCTGTCCGAGATCCATGTGACCGATCTAAAGATGATGATAATTTTATTTATATGGCACCAACATATTCTGTAGCAAATCCCAATTCACTGGGTATTCTTTATGAAGAAAATGAAATATTTGGAAATAAATTAATTTCAATAAGAAGGGTGAAGGTCCTGGTTAGTGACCCAGAAGACAGGCGAGGGGCAGGGGGGCTCTTTTGCTGCAAAATTCTTTCCCCTTCTAAAGCACAACCATAATGTGATCGGCTCCACTTTACAGGAAAAAAATGCAACAAAACAGCAACAATTTGACTTGTAAAATCAGATAATGTAGCATATCATGAAAGCAAATGTGGAATGATGAACCCACTTATGCAGGAGGAAATGAGGGGGCGCCACGTGGGAATATCAATGCGTTCATTCCTGCGCACAAAGGACACAATCCATCTACACGGAGACGACTCTGTAAGGTGAATGTCGTTAAAGGGGTTGAAATATTTATAGGTGTAAAATGCGCAGTGTTTATCAGTCACTGAGGGACGGGAAGAATTATTGCTACAAGGTAACGAGACGACATGCAAATGATTCCTGCCTCCCTCGGGACCGGTCTACACAGGGGAACAGTGGAGATTTTAACATTAGGGACGCTTAGGCTATGTGCGCACACAAGCAGTTTTTTGACGCTGCCTTTTTGGCTGCAAAAAATGCAAAAAAAACGCACCTAAACCGCACCTGCAGCAAAAAAGCGCACCTGTAAAAATCCATGTATTTTTACCACGTTTTGGTGCCTTTTTCGCTGCATTTTGCTGCATTTTTGTTCACTATGTTTTGCGCGTTTTTCCAATGCATTGCATGGGTGAAAAACGCAGTAAAATGCAGGAAAGAATTGACATGTCCATTTTTTTTTTTAGCTCAAAAAAGCAGCTAAAAAAAAGTCGTGTGCAGACAGCAAAAATGAAAACTCATAGACTTTGCTGGGGGAGCAAAGTCCTGCAGTTTTTAGACCAAAAACGCACCCGAAAAACGCTCAGACGCACATAGCCTTACATCTCACCTTCACAATTCAGAAGAATCTCATTCATCCTGTGTTAACAAAGTGTCAATTTTCGAACGTTCTTGATTGTCCGGCGATCATAGGAATGTATACAGAGCTGCAGAATGTGATATCTGCTATTATTACAGAGTCCCATCATTAGTTTGATCCACTTGTGTGTAATTTCATGATCATGTGTCGCCCCAGCGCAGACCGGAGTGCTCGGATCCGGGTTGGTCGTGGCTAGAGGGGTCCGGACCTGGGCTCGGCACTCGCTCTGATCCTTGAAAGAGGATTATTTATAAGGGAGGAGTTTGTGACGCTACCTGCGAGTTGCGGTAATGGGAGTACAGCCGCTGCTGGATGGAGTACCGGGGCAGATTGTGGGGAGCAGCAAGGTGTCAGTCCCTCCGCAGGTAGGGAAGGCCCCGACCTCTGGGGTTTTGGTGGATATTTGGGAGCTGTCACAAACCACCGGGGGGGTCACTCAGAAATCCCCCGCGCTGGCTACCAGTACGTCACAATCGGGGGGTAACAAGTGGGGGTCACCCCTCCTTTATACCTCCCGACCGACAGACAGAGCACGTGGCGCGCTCTCTAGCGCCCCTCTTATAGTCAGGCCAATTATGGAATTGCCCAACAATAAGCAAGGAGGCCGCTATACTACTTATGCCGATTATTGAAGGGTCCCCGGTGAGAGTAGGGTATATATTCCCCCGACCTCCGCGGGCGGAATATATAAAACCTCCCCGAATCTCACTGGCCTCCCCACAATAATCCTTGGCACAACTCGCTGCCACCAACCGCTTCACGGTAACTATTAGCCGAACACACAGACGTGGGATTCAAGATCGAGATAACAGAACAGCCCAAGATTAATTATATAATTTAATCAGCCTAAAGCCACACTAGAAACTACAATATATACAATAGGGAATCTACAGAATATACATATGTCAGAGTACAGTTACAGATAAAGCATGGTTTACAAACAGGCATACACAGTTCCCGCAGTTACCTTGTGCGTCTGGCCACAGGGGGGCGCTGTAGGCCAGGTTTCCAGGAACTCCCACAGATGTTTCCTACACGTGACCCCCAGCGAAAGAACCCTGGAAAATGGCCGAAGTAGGGTTATCAACCTGGGCAAATCCAGGTCCCCTCCTACCTTAGTGACCTCAGAGGGAGCACTGCTCCACCCCTGGCTGGAGTTATGGACAATCCACAACATGGAATATGGGCCATAACTTTGCCTGGGAGCGTCGTAGGCGGACGCCAATGCTCTCATTGTGACAGTTATGAATTTAGCTACAGAATGAGAGGACTCATGACTCGTCTACTAGTTCCACATTGGCTGATATCACGCCTGGGGTATTTCCCAAGCTCCCGCTCTCATAAAAAGGGTGTGCCAGCATCGTCCGCATGCGGAGACACCATTTTTATGGTTGCCATATTTATCGGAAATATGGCTTGCGAGATATGAACCATTTTTTACTGGCGTCGTTCTGTCTGGATACTTCCAAGCTTGCTAATTAGATAGCAGCTCCTACCACAGGGTCACGGCAGGGAGTCCTCCTGTGTCCATTGTTCCCACATCATCTCATCTCCATATCACAGGAGATGGCCATGGAGGTGTAACACCTTCACAGATGCTGGACATTGAGAACAAGAAGGGAGGGGGGCACTGCCAGGGAGTGATGAGCGATTATGACTGGAAGTCATAATTCATCTTCATATCCCGGGATTTGCCTCACAGGAGCGTAGGGTGCAGGGGAACCAGGGTACTCACTGTTGATAGTCGTGGTGCAGGATGAGGATTATAAAGCAGACACTCACACTGAAGATAATCCAAAGTCTCTGTGCATCACAGTCTCTACAGGGGAGCCCGTCCAGGTGTCCGCTCCCACCGGTGTCACTGGGTAATCCGGAGCCGCCTCCATGCACAAGTTAGTTTACTGTGTGGCCCCTTGGCGTGAAGCTGTTGGGGCCCCGCTCACTATATTTGTAGTGTAGCTGTGCTCTTGATGGCTGGCACTTGGGATTTTAGTGGGCCGCGTTACTGGAAAGCCCTATCCCCCGCAGTGTGCTGTCACCTTCAATCTCTGAGCTCTTAGGGAAGTTCATAAAGAGACTCTCCCTCCCAGGTTAATTATGAGGACGATGAACTGGCTCCTGACCTAGGGTCCTGTACCCCGTCGTGCTCGGTACCGGTCAGCTCCTTTTGGATGTCAGATGCCGACAGTCCTCCTAGACTATGTCCGTCACACCTTTCCAATGTCGCTGCCCCCAGTCCCTGACTCCTCTGGTCCCGGACCACCATCTGCGACCCAACCTTGATCTAGCTCCTCGGGAGCTACTACTCCCCAGCTCCTCACTCTTTGAGGGCTCTACTCAACTCTCCCTGACTCGACTGACTAGAACGTCCCTCTCACCAGTCTGCCTGACCCCTAGGTGGGTGGCCTTATTCCGCTTATCCAACCCACTGATGTGTCTGACAGGTTGTGATGTGAGGTGTGATTTGTGCTGATGTTAGTGAACCCGATTTCCGGGAACCTGGAACCATGGGGGGTACGCCCTGCATCCTTGGTAAGGGTTGCAGTACCCTGTGGCACCCTGATATACTCAGGGGCGCCACAATTATAGTGCAGATTTATGCCAAGGATCAGATTTTCTAGATAAGACCCTAGATGAACATTTTTCCGTTTATATATTTTCGCCTTTTTGCTCCAGAAATCGGATCATAAAGATTTGACATCTGTTGTTGTTTGCTGGACTCCTCCACGTGGATCTATTACCTACTGCAGCTATTATATGCCTTTATAGCACCACGGTCAATGACATTTGACACCTGGGCCTTGATGCAATATCTGCCATAGCACCCCCATATCCAGTACATGTCATTTATTGAACCCCTGTGTTTTATGTGAGTCCTACAAGAATCCGGACCTGCAGCCATGATCCCCTGTATAGTTATTCCACGAGGGAGTCTTGTCGAGTACCAGCAATCCTCATCACATAGACATTCTGACAGGTTTCGGGTCTTGCGCGCCCATCCTTTGTCTGCCTCATTGCCCGTCCTGACATATAACTCACGAGGTGGCCTGCAGCGTCATAAGAAAACATCTGATTTAATGGACGGTTGTAAATTAATCACAGCAGGTTAATGTTCATGATGATAGATTAAGTAAACTAATTATTGACCGTCGCTTTACGATCGGCATGTGGGAAGCTGACACGTCGCACAAGCTTGTATTTATAGCAATATTATAGGATTCAATCCCCACCACAGACCAATATAGAAACGTTCATTGCAGGATGTAAACGGCGACTCCACCCTGCTCCCTGGAACGTTACAAACCCTAATTATACATCGGTAATGACTACGTCCAGCTGTGCCATTAGGTTTCCCTTTTACCAACTAAAGACCTAAAATTTATCACTTTTAGGATTCTGGCCAGACATAGAAAGCAGGGTCAGATCAATATTGGTGGAGCTCCATAGACAAAATGTTTTTTTTTTATTTTATTGTGTGCATTTTCCTCAATTTAGTGTAAAGGCTCCTGTGCACCTGTCCAAATCCGAATTGGTTGCATCTAGCGACCATATAATGTGTATAGGGGCTTCCTAAATCGAGCGCCAACACTTTTTTGTTCTCTGAGAGTAAAGTTACGGGCATGGTTGTTTGTCAAGAGCTTTCTCTTCCCTCACCATTGAAAACACATGAACCTTGGTCCAGGCTGAGCATTTATCATAGCGTGACAGATGTCTCCCCTATAAGTATGGGGAATTACTATTCAAACAGCGACAGGGAAGGGAATCCCTGTGTCTAGGGAAGGGGGAGATGGTGATCCCTGACCAAACCTTCCCATGGCCCCTGGCTCCCCTGACCACCCTATATAGGTTCTGCACATATGTGCTAAGCAGGATACCTGACCATGACTAACCCTAGGTAGGGAACGGATGGGATGAGCACTTAGTCATCCCCACTAAGCTCTAGAGAAAACACAGGGAGCACACACAAAGCATATGAACAACTTATCTCCAGGATGACTCAGGGAGAGGTACAGCAACGAACAACAATGTTTCTTCAGATGAATAAAAGCTAACTGCTTGCATCCAAGGCCTGTAGAGGTTTATAACTCTATCACTAGCAAGGACCAATGGGGAATGAGGGTATTTAAGGACACAAAGGGAAGTGCTGATGATCATCAGCTGGATGGCAATGGAATCTGCAGGGTCCTAAAGGGAAAAGGATTAACCTCAAGCAGAGAAGAAGAGAATGTCAGGGAGCAATTTGTGAAGCCAAACGCTGTAACCTTTCTAGAGCCGGACATTACAGGACTGTCTGTCAAGCATGACACACCCGTGGCAACATCTTATAGTTCCCTATGATTCTAACAGGAGAAAATCTCCATGATATTCTGTAGTACATCACTCTGATTATTTTTTACATAGGTACAGAATAGGGCTATAGCAGCCTTTGGGCAGTGCTTTGAAATGCTCGCCCATCAAAGTTTTTAGCATTTTACTATATTGCTATCATCATATTATACAGCACTGTGTACTTACAATTGCTCATTTTGCCTTTTTTCCCAGTTAGTTAATTCTTCTATTTTTCATAAGGTATATGACATCACATGATTATAAACAGACAGGCTGAATCCTTCTAACGCTATATAGAAATAAAGTCTCTTTTCACTTCTTAGAACTAATAATTTACATCACTGAAAACTCTTTTTGTACTTCTAATGATGACTCATGCAGTGAAAATATTTATTTACTTTTACAGTGCCATTAATTCCATGGCGCTTTACATACATCAGCATCACTGTCCGCTTAGGGAATGTAGATTATGAGCCCCAATCAGAATGTTTGGAGTGTTGGAGGAAACCCACGCAAACACAGGGAGAACATTCAAACTCATTGCAGATGTCGTTGGTGATATCTGAACCCAGGACCCTAGCGCTGCAAAAAAACAGTGCTAACCACTGAGCCACTGTGCCGCCCCTGAATAGAAACGTCTTGTTTCTACATAGAGCATACACGGATTCAGCTCCTCTGTTTTTAATCACATGTTAGATGTAATGGAAAAGAGAAGAATTAACTGGGGTAGAAGGGCAAAATGAGCTATTGTAAGTACACAGTGCTGTATAATATAATTGCAATGTATCAAGAGGATTAAAACTTTTATAGCAGTGCTTCTTTAAGCTGGCTGTACACCATAGGTGTTGGATGAATGCTTGTTGGGTCAACAACCTGACTGTCCTGTACACATGCACACTCACATCAGCTGAGTGTTCATGGATTATTAAAGGGAAGAGGAAAATAAGCTGCTGCCAGACTTTAGACAGATCACTTTTTCCTTGTGAGAACAAGAGATAAGATGGGTTGTAGTACCCCCAACATCAAGGGAACATTTCAGGCACCTTAGATGGTCAAAATCGGTGCATAGAAAGGTAAGTGACAGCACAGTCATCTAAAAGAAAACCTTTTTTTTGCTGCACTTTTTTGCAGTGTTTTCTTCCTTTAAGTAAGGTAATTAAGTTATCTAGTAACAATCATTTAAATAGATCTGTCCGGTGGTCACTAAGTGGGGTCAGAGACAATTTATCTAGTGCCAGGCATCCCCATGCCGGTGTCCCTCCAGATTACAGATTACACTTATAATTGGTCCGCTCTGACAGTGATGAATACGAAGAGGCTGCTCCTCCATCAACCAAAAGGACTTAAAACACGTCGCGTTTTACGCTTCTCCCGAGATTCACTGTTCACCTCGGCGAGTGTGATCACTTCATCGTAAAATGCCATATTTAACACACTTTACGCCATAATATATTTTATGCAGCTTCGGGTTTTTTTTTTTTTTTGTAAGGTTGGTCTTGATTGAGACGTCACCATGGCTACAAGGCTGTAAAGCGATTCATCACTCCTCCATCTTCGCTCTTACGCCTCATGTTCATTGATTTACATAAATGTCTTTTGCACTAAGTAACATTGTGAGCTCCGGAGCTGAGAATGATGGGAGTCGGGGGCTGCAGACATGGGCACGTTCGGAAAACAAATCAGAGCTTCTGCCGCCGTAGAGAGGAGATGCTTATTTAACGGCATTGTTTGAAGCGGCGTCGGCGTCCTGCGGGCCGTGATTGAATGCGCACACGTTTTATTTGGAGGGATGAGTATGGGAGATATTATCACTTCGCTCCCTCCATAGTCTCATTCCAGCTCCTACCACTTTTCTTTTAGCAAATATTTTACCTTTAATGGATTTATGGATAAATACCCGTCACCATTCTACGAGTTTTCTCTTTTTTTTTTTTTTTTTTTTTTTTAAGCCAATTAGTAGATGATGCACAGTCTTAAGAATCCGCTAATAAGAAGGTCAGTGGCCGGAGTCGGTCTTGAGGAAAGCCATTCCTTTTCATCCTAAATAAGTCTCCTGCGAAACGCAGACTTTGATTTCCCGGTAATAAGGCCTGGTATTTTCGTGTATAGAATGGCGATCATGTCATTTGACCTTTTGAGAATTTCCTCTCCTCTGAGCGGCGTCGATGAATGCCGAGGACAATCACCTTTTATGAGAGTGATTGTTGAAATTGCTTTGGTGATTGACCGGGGGATTATAATCTCCGAAAGATTCACATCCTGCATCAGCGCAAATGGACTGTTATTGTCGGACGTCCTTGGTGTCATTTTTCAGCTACTTCTCGATGGTGTCACCGGAATGCTGCATAGGTGTAAATCAAAGGGGAAAATTGTGTTCACCACTTGCAGCTAACGCCGCTGTATTATAGCTTGTGGTGTGCACACCGGTGACGCCTGGGGCATCTGGTGTCTTCTTCATTAATAATCGGACCACTTCTAGAGGCAGAATTCAGGATCTTGAAGGGTTAATTTGCCAAGATAGTCACCATTATGTAGTGTAGAGATACTGCTCACTCGGTCGCAGTTTGAGGCAGGCACAGGAAGCGATTTCCATAAAACATCCGTTCTGGTTTATTTAGTCTTAATAAACCATTAAGGAAAACAAAACCAAAAACAGCCTCCTCCGACACAGTGACAATAGAAAGTCCATACAACAGTGCTGGTACGCCCACTCAGGTCACTGTCCATCTCTCATTCCTTAGAAAGGGAAAAACACACCGGAGGTCTGCACACCTCCACACACAGGCAGAATAATGAACCCACCTGGACTTCCTAATGTTCACCGCCCTGGGGTGAGGATATGTGAGCAGCCAGTCCCACCCTTCTCTCTGACTACTCAAAACCGTGCTTTTGCTACGCACTATTAACAGTCTCAGTACTATATGTTCCGGAGCTTACTTCCAGGCTTACATCACTGAGGATAACCACCTCTGTGACACATATCTTCCCTCCATGATGTGTCCAGTGGCCATCTTACAGGAGCAATAGGGAATGGAGAGATTTCCACATCATTCTTTATTGCATAACTTTTCAATCCTGAAGACCATAAATACTAAACTTGAGAATCCTATAAACATATTTACAATGTATGTCCTTAAAGGGTCCTCTTGAAATATCTCACCTTTTATTTAGATATGGTTTACTTGAAGAGTGACATTACAACCATTATATCTCATCGGCATTGTATGTCCTGCAGCACGCACAGCATTGTGTCTCCGGCAGCTCGCACGGCATTGTGTGTTCTGCAGCTTGCATGTCATTGTATGTCCTGCAGCACGCTCAGCATTGTATGTCCTGCAGCACGCTCAGCATTGTGTGTCCTACAGCACGCTCAGCATTGTGGCCTGCAGCACGCTCAGCATTGTGTCCTACAGCACGCTCAGCATTGTGTGGCCTGCAGCACGCTCAGCATTGTGTGTCCTGCAGCACGCTCAGCATTGTGTGGCCTGCAGCACGCTCAGCATTGTGTGTCCTACAGCACGCTCAGCATTGTGGCCTGCAGCACGCTCAGCATTGTGTGTCCTGCAGCACGCTCAGCATTGTGTGTCCTGCAGCATGCTCAGCATTGTGTGTCCTGCAGCACGCTGAGCATTGTGTGGCCTGCAGCACGCTCAGCATTGTGTGGCCTGCAGCACGCTCAGCATTGTGTGTCCTACAGCACGCTCAGCATTGTGTGGCCTGCAGCACGCTCAGCATTGTGTGTCCTGCAGCACGCTCAGCATTGTGTGGCCTGCAGCACGCTCAGCATTGTGTGTCCTGCAGCACGCTCAGCATTGTGTGGCCTGCAGCACGCTCAGCATTGTGTGTCCTGCAGCACGCTCAGCATTGTGTGGCCTGCAGCACGCTCAGCATTGTGTGTCCTGCAGCACGCTCAGCATTGTGTGTCCTGCAGCACGCTCAGCATTGTGTGGCCTGCAGCACGCTCAGCATTGTGTGGCCTGCAGCACGCTCAGCATTGTGTGGCCTGCAGCACGCTGAGCATTGTGTGGCCTGCAGCACGCTCAGCATTGTGTGTCCTGCAGCACGCTCAGCATTGTGTGTCCTGCAGCACGCTCAGCATTGTGTGTCCTGCAGCACGCTCAGCATTGTGTGTCCTGCAGCACGCTCAGCATTGTGTGTCCTGCAGCACGCTCAGCATTGTGTGTCCTGCAGCACGCTCAGCATTGTGTGTCCTACAGCACGCTCAGCATTGTGTCCTACAGCACGGTCAGCATTGTGTCCTACAGCACGCTCAGCATTGTGTGTCCTACAGTATGCTCAGCATTGTGTGGCCTGCAGCACGCTCAGCATTGTGTGTCCTACAGCACAGTCAGCATTGTGTCCTACAGCACGCTCAGCATTGTGTGTCCTACAGCACGCTCAGCATTGTGTGTCCTACAGTATGCTCAGCATTGTGTGGCCTGCAGCACGCTCAGCATTGTGTGTCCTACAGTATGCTCAGCATTGTGTGGCCTGCAGCACGCTCAGCATTGTGTGTCCTGCAGCACGCTCAGCATTGTGTGTCCTGCAGCACGCTCAGCATTGTGTGTCCTGCAGCACGCTCAGCATTGTGTGTCCTGCAGCACGCTCAGCATTGTGTGTCCTGCAGCACGCTCAGCATTGTGTGTCCTGCAGCACGCTCAGCATTGTGTGTTTTGCAGCACGCTCAGCATTGTGTGTCCTGCAGCACGCTCAGCATTGTGTGTCCTGCAGCACGCTCAGCATTGTGTGTCCTACAGCATGCTTGGTGTTATGCGTGCTACAGCACGCTCTGCATCGTCCACTGTGCACGCTCAATGCTGTGTAATCTGAAGCATGCTCAATGTTGTGTTATCTGCAGCATGCTCAATAATGTGTTATCTGCAGCATGCTCAATGTTGTGTTATCTGCAGCACGCTCTGTCGTCTAATCTGCAGCACACTCAATGTCGTGAGTTGTGCAGCACGCTCGATGTCGCGTGTTGTGCAGCATGCTCGATGTCGCGTGTTGTGCAGCATGCTCTATGTCGCATGTTCCGCCGCACGCTTGGCGTCTTGTGTTCCACCGCACACTCTGCATTGTGCGTACAGGAGCACGCTTGACATTGTGTGTCCTGCAGCACACTCGGCGTTGTGTGTTCTGCAGCATGCCCTATATTGTACATACAGGAGCACTCTTGGCGTTGTGCGACCTGCAACTGATTTAATCCAGTGTGTCCTGCAGGAGGTCCGATGTTACGGAGCAGGAATGAGCGGTGTTCTTGCACATGTTGTTACCAGTAAAGTGCAGCAGACTACATCAGACTCTGTGACCTCGGCCCCAGAATGGTTGTTGCTTCCAGTAAACACATTATAACCTGAAACCTTCAGGGAGTAGAGGAGCCGACCACAGCGCATCACGTCCTGCCCCGGTCACAGCATCTGTTCCTTGTCAGCATCTTTAACATCCCCCGATGAAAATTATTTCTTCGCAAGAAATAAATTAAATGAATGATGTCTGTATGATTGGAAGCAGCTCCTCAATTCTACCAGTCCTTACATAGGTAATGTATTACTAGTGTCGCATTATATGACCATTTTCCCTTACTGGGCTGCTGAAATTGGTGATGGCACCAGCAGAAAATGTTGCATTCTATAAAGGGAATGTGTCACCAGCTTTTTGCCACCTCAACTGAGAGCAGCATAATGTAGAGACAGACCCTGATTCCAGCGATGTGCCACTTCATGGGCTGCTTGCTCCATTTTTTATTAAATCACTGTTTTATCTGCCTGATGAAGAGACCTGAGTAGTCTCGAAAGCTTGCAATTATTACCATCTTTTCAGTTAGCCATTAAAAGGTATCAACCACTGAGGACTTTCTGTTCTTTTAAACAATTTTTTTATCTCTACTGGCTAACACGGTACAAAGATATATTTTACTTGTTTTATCTGCAGTCATGTATCATTAGACGACTAGTGAACCTGCTGCCATGTAGTCTTCCATATTCATGAGCTCTGTATAACTCGCCCCCATCGCTGATTTCAACTTTCTGCCTATGCACAGAGAACTGGTACATCAGATAAATCAGTGATTTCATCAAAATCACAGCATGCAGCCCAGTAAGTGACACATCGCTGGAATCGGGGTCCCCGGACCTACATTCTGCTGCTCTCAGATGGCGTAGCAAAAACTTGGTCACAGATTACATTTATTAGATCGGCTGTAACAAAAGCCTCCAGTAGTTTACTGCAGATATGGGGCATAATGGGATGATACATATCACTTTGTTTTTGGAGAGGAATATATTAAAATGTTTCTCCACTTTGAAAATCTTTAGGGCCTGTGAAAGTCGATGCATGCTTGGCCATGGGTCTCTTGAGCAGCCTCATATATGCGGGAGACCTGCAGTCGGTCCGTGCATTGTGGTCCGAGATGGACCAATTTGCACAGACGTCTGAATGAGCCCTTACATTATATGCCATAAGTGCCTGATGGAGGTCCTGTCTTTTGGACCCACACTTATCAAAAGATCAGGGGTCCCTTGATCCCCCTAGAACAGCAGTTAGTGGAGAGTTGGCTCTCTTCTTTGATGGCTATGGGAGTTATGGAAATGTCTCTGCTTCCATTGATCGTTGCTGCACAATGTGGGATCCCCCGTTTTCCAGATCCCTTTCATGTCCTATAGAGATGGAAACGTCATCAATCAGACATTCATAGTATATAATTACACCATATATGTGTGAGGGATGACTACCCCTTTAAGCGCTGATGGTTCTCATTTATATCAATGGTTTGGCTATGCAATGCAGCACAGGACCCCCATAGGATTGTGAACAGAGACCCCTATGCGATAAATACAAATATATAATATGAGCTAGAAATGATTTTGTGTAAGCTGAGCAGCCCCTTTAATAAATGCGGAGTACATATTGAGAGCCATATTGTGCAGATGTACTGTCAGGCTTTTATGTTGTGATAAAATAGAATACATTACTGATACCAAAGAGAAACAATTGGAATCTAATTTGATGATTGATACCATATTGATACTTCATTGTTACATGACTCTCTGTACATTTTCTGCCCGAAATGAAGATTTAGGAGCTTTGCAGATATAACACGGGGTATCATTTACTAAAGACGATTAGAAATCCCCCATAATCTGAAACCGTTCCCTACTGCACGTCATTAGCAGCACCAGTAACGAGATGATGACAGGATGACTGCGAGTCCCTAAAAGGATTTCAGAGCCTGCCAGTTCAAAGCAAATGTTTATTAGGCTCCAGTAACGAATACCTCCCCCTAATACAAGCCCATTCCCCCCGAGAGTGCAGGTGTGACCCGGATCAGATGTCCTGTCCCATTATCGTTGATGTCCATGTACAGAGCAATTCTTGGAAACCTTCCACCACAGATGTCAGAGTATCTCGCCAAAGTATCTGTTTGTATTAATTTATTTACAGCTTTTTGTTGTTCTAAACCATTTTCTGCATCTGAGTTACTGGCAGTTCTGGATTTTCTCTTCCTCTGGGTCTGTTAATGCTGCTGAGGATCCACAGATGAGCCTGACAGACTTGTTTTCATACTAAACAACTACATAATTATCTATTGTGTCCCCCCTAGCCTCATAATTTGTAGCTTGCCGTCACAATGTGATTGCAGGAAAGGGAGGAATAGGGGGCTTCTATACTGTCCCTCATGCTAGGGGACCCTAGGCTATCCCAGACCACCGGATTACACCTGAATGTGGAGAAGCCGGAGTCCTGTACCTTACTATTCTCCTAATAGGATGTAATCTTTTACCCTCCCCCCAGGGAAGGAAGGGTCAAGAGTGTGATTGAAACGCAGATTAAGACAAACAAGGAAAACCAAAATTCAGACACAATGCAAACTCGCAGGAATAAACAGTACGAGACTAAGGAGAAACGCAAGAGCAGGAAGGTAGCAACAGAAGGACAGCAAGGATTCACACCACAACTGTTCACATCAATAATGCACAACAACCACCAGTAAGTCTGGATCACACACCTCACCAAACCAGTATAGGTAAGCTATAGCTGGCATTAATGGAATAGTCCAGCTAGCATATATAGGAGGGGAGCGAACGTGACTGGCTTCCCCACAGCATGCGATCAAAGAGATTAGCAAGCAGCCCAGAAGAGATTAACTCTTGCTACCCTGCCTAAGTCTGGGGGTCGATGCCTGCATATCCCTGCGCTGATTACAGACTTCAGAGGAGCTGGCAGGCAGAGTGCCAGAATCTGTAGCTTCCACAGATTCCTGATGCCGCCATGACAGTTGGCGATGCTTGCAACAATCTCTTTGTGACCCCTGTGAGCAGGACCATCACTCCTCCCGTAACTGTTGAACTACAATGACAAGTAAAAGGGTAACTATGTTTTGAACATTTGACTTTCAGGCTCAATATCTCACCATCAACTAGATCTTTGAGCATGAAACTACCTTTGTTTTATAGACCATCATTTTGCTCTCTCATACATAAATTTAACTTGAAACTATTTAGCATATGCAGTTTTGCAGATTCATGTCATGTTACTGCATTGTTACTGTTTTGCTCCTGTTTGAAAAAAAAATCTTCCTGTATATTAAAAATTGCAACCTGTTCTCACATTTCCTAATAGCTCAGTTAAACACTGAGCTATTAAGAAATGTGAGAACAGGTTGTAATTTTTAGTATACAAAAAGAATTGGGTTGATTCCCAAGCGAAAGGTCACTGGTTCTGGCACGGGTGTGTCATGCTTGACAGACAGTCCTGTGGTGTCTGGCTGTAGGAGGTCACAGCGTTTGGGTACACAAACTGCACCCTGACATTTTCTTCTCTGCTTGAGGTTAATCCCTTTCCCTATAGGACCCTTGTGATTTCCTCATCTTTCAGCTGTAAATCATCAGCATTTTCTAAATAAATACTCTCATTCCCCCTTGGTATTTGCTAGTGATAGGGTTGAAAACCTCTACAGGCCTTGGATGCAAGCTTGTATCCATCTGAAGAAACGTTTGTTGTAGTACCCCTCCCTGAGTCATCCTGGAGAAAAGTTTTTCATGTGCTTATTTAACCCTGTGTGTGCTCCGTCTTCTATAGAGTTTACTGGAGATGACTAGGCGCTCATCCCATCCGTTCCCTACTTAAGGATAAGTTCTAGAGTCAGAAAGGGTCAAGTATCCTGTTCGTCAGATATTTGCGGAACCTATCTGGGGTGGTTAGGTGAGCCAGGAGCCAGCAGGTTTGGTCAGGGTTCACCATCTCCCCCTTCCCTAGACACGGTTTCTCTTCCCTGTCGCCATAAACATACTACTTCCTCATACTTAGTATGACAGGTTCAATTTGAAGAGCAGCCGTGAAGATTTCCCAAAAAAAGAGAAATAGCATTTTCCAGTTCGATAGTGGTTCATTCAAAAGCCAAGAGGTGACGTCCAGGCAAAGTATCGGAGTCAGTAAGTCGGTTCATCACAAGGTCTATCAGTTTTGGTGACACCCGGCAGTGGAGGCGGCTCGTATGCTTCGTAATAGTAAGATCACAGACATCCATGCAAGCACCTGGCGACACATGTTACACAAGTCTGGAATGGTGGCCTGATAAAAAGATGAAGAAGCCTCGACTGCAATATCATCATAAGAAGCAGCGGCTCAAATTTGCAATAAAGTACAAAAAGTGGGAAGAAGAAGATTGGAAACTGGTGATTTGGAGCGGTGAGATGAAAGTCAGTAGACTGCTCTGATGGGTGTAAATGGATCTGGAAGAAACAAAGGAAAAAGGGGCTAACAGATCGAAAAATTGAAGGAACTGTCAAGTTCAATGGAGGAAGACTGATGATATGGGGGGTGTTTCACAGCCAAAGGCATTGCATACTTGACCAGGATGGATGGTGGTCTCAATGCTGAGCTATATGTGAATATCCTACAAGACAAGTTACTTCATACACTCAAGTACTATGGGTATGAAAAGGACGACATAGTGTTCCAGCAGGACAACGACCCAAAGCATACGGCGAGATTGGGGAAGAAATAGATCAATGACAATGAAGTAGAGGAGCTGGATTGTCCCCACAATCCCCAGACCTCAACCCAATCCAACACTTGTGGGTAGAGTTGAAGAAAAAGCTGTATACATCCACAAGTGACCTGACCAGTATACACCAACACTGGGAACGTGGAGAAGAGACCTGACCAGTATACGCCAACACTGGGAACGTGGAGAAGAGACCTGACCAGTATACGCCAACACTTAGAACGTGGAGAAGAGACCTGACCAGTATACACCAACACTGGGAACGTGGAGAAGAGACCTGACCAGTATACACCAACACTGGGAACGTGGAGAAGAGACCTGACCAGTATACACCAACACTGGGAACGTGGAGAAGAGACCTGACCAGTATACACCAACACTGGGAACGTGGAGAAGAGACCTGACCAGTATACCCCAACACTGGGAACGTGGAGAAGAGACCTGACCAGTATACGCCAACACTGGGAACGTGGAGAAGAGACCTGACCAGTATACACCAACACTGGGAACGTGGAGAAGAGACCTGACCAGTATACACCAACACTGGGAATGTGGAGAAGAGACCTGACCAGTATACACCAACACTGGGAACGTGGAGAAGAGACCTGACCAGTATACACCAACACTGGGAACGTGCAGAAGAGACCTGACCAGTATACACCAACACTGGGAACGTGCAGAAGAGACCTGACCAGCATACACCAACACTGGGAACATGGAGTAGAGACCTGACCAGTATACACCAACACTGGGAACATGGAGAAGAGACCTGACCAGTATACGCCAACACTGGGAACATGTAGAAGAGACCTGACCAGTATATACCAACACTGGGAACGTGGAGAAGAGACCTGACCAGTATACGCCAACACTGGGAACATGTAGAAGAGACCTGACCAGTATATACCAACACTGGGAACGTGGAGAAGAGACCTGACCAGTATATACCAACACTGGGAATGTGGAGAAGAGACCTGACCAGTATACACCAACACTGGGAACGTGGAGAAGAGACCTGACCAGTATACACAAACACTGGGAACGTGGAGAAGAGACCTGACCAGTATACACCAACACTGGGAACGTGGAGAAGAGACCTGACCAGTATACACCAACACTGGGAACGTGGAGAAGAGACCTGACCAGTATAAACCAACACTGGGAACGTGGAGAAGAGACCTGACCAGTATACACCAACACTGGGAACGTGGAGAAGAGACCTGACCAGTATACGCCAACACTGGGAACGTGGAGAAGAGACCTGACCAGTATATACCAACACTGGGAACGTGGAGAAGAGACCTGACCAGTATACGCCAACACTGGGAACGTGTAGAAGAGACCTGACCAGTATATACCAACACTGGCAACGTGGAGAAGAGACCTGACCAGTATATACCAACACTGGGAACGTGGAGAAGAGACCTGACCAGTATACACCAACACTGGGAACGTGGAGAAGAGACCTGACCAGTATACACCAACACTGGGAACATGGAGAAGAGATCTGACCAGTATACACCAACACTGGGAACGTGGAGAAGAGACCTGACCAGTATACACCAACACTGCGAACGTGGAGAAGAGACCTGACCAGTATATACCAACACTGGGAACGTGGAGAAGAGACCTGACCAGTATACACCAACACTGGGAACGTGGAGAAGAGACCTGACCAGTATACACCAACACTGGGAACGTGGAGAAGAGATCTGACCAGTATACACCAACACTGGGAACGTGGAGAAGAGACCTGACCAGTATACACCAACACTGCGAACGTGGAGAAGAGACCTGATCAGCATACACCAACACTGGGAATGTGGAGAAGAGACCTGACCAGTATACACCAACACTGGGAATGTGGAGAAGAGACCTGACCAGTATACACCAACACTGGGAATGTGGAGAAGAGACCTGACCAGTATACACCAACACTGGGAATGTGGAGAAGAGACCTGACCAGTATACGCCAACACTGGGAACGTGGAGAAGAGACCTGACCAGTATACGCCAACACTGGGAACGTGGAGAAGAGACCTGACCAGTATACGCCAACACTGGGAACGTGGAGAAGAGACCTGACCAGTATATACCAACACTGGGAACGTGGAGAAGAGACCTGACCAGTATACGCCAACACTGGGAACGTGTAGAAGAGACCTGACCAGTATATACCAACACTGGCAACGTGGAGAAGAGACCTGACCAGTATATACCAACACTGGGAACGTGGAGAAGAGACCTGACCAGTATACACCAACACTGGGAACGTGGAGAAGAGACCTGACCAGTATACACCAACACTGGGAACATGGAGAAGAGATCTGACCAGTATACACCAACACTGGGAACGTGGAGAAGAGACCTGACCAGTATACACCAACACTGCGAACGTGGAGAAGAGACCTGATCAGCATACACCAACACTGGGAATGTGGAGAAGAGACCTGACCAGTATATACCAACACTGGGAACGTGGAGAAGAGACCTGACCAGTATACACCAACACTGGGAACGTGGAGAAGAGACCTGACCAGTATACACCAACACTGGGAATGTGGAGAAGAGACCTGACCAGTATACACCAACACTGGGAACGTGGAGAAGAGACCTGACCAGTATACACCAACACTGGGAATGTGGAGAAGAGACCTGACCAGTATACACCAACACTGGGAATGTGGAGAAGAGACCTGGGATCCCATTTCGGTTGAGTCATGCTTGAATCTGATTGAGACCATGAACAGAAGGATTCAGGCAGTGCTGATTTCAGATGAGATTTACAAAATACTAACAGAATAATAACAATAAGAATTTAGATTTTTAGGAGCCAGACCGTAACAATGCATTGACATGGCAAGAATCTGCATTATTAATAATATGCTAAAGAGTTTCAAGTCAAATTTATATATGAGATAGCCAAGATAATTGTCTGTGAAAAGACACACTTAGCGCTATAGTGGATAGTGAGATTTGAAGCCTAAAAGTCAAAAGTTCAAAACATTGTTACCCTTTTGCTTGTCATTATGTGTTACTCTGCAATGTCGTTATAGTTTGTACATGTCCCCACTTCACTGTAAAGTGCTGCTGAATATTTTGGGGCTATATAAATAACATTATTGTAATAATAATAATAATAATAATCTTTATTTCTATAGCGCCAACATATTCCGCAGCGCTTTACAATTCAGGAGGAACATATAGATATCATATACATAAACATATACAGACAAGTAACAATTATAGAGGATACAATATTTAAAAGGAAAAATGGCAACCCTGCTCGTGAGAGCTTACAATCTACAATGAGATGGGGGGAGGGGCAAGGTACAAGTGTTTATTTAAAATGACAATCCAGCCAGCTCATGGGGGATAGATGATGGCTTCCTGGACCAGTTGTAATGAAATATGTTATACAGGACCATGCACGAGTCAAGAAAAGAGTGCAAGACTTGATAACCAGTCCTGCAATGCTCTGCAGGGGTCAGAATAATTGGGTACTACTTTAGTTCTTTCAGTGTGTTTGTGGGTATAATGCAGTGTTCTGCAGGCACCAGAGGTACAATACACAACTCGTATATATTGCCTTCCGATGCTCTGCAGAGCTCAGTGGGACGGCGCCGGGTTCCTCTGCATTTGTGAGTACATCCTTTCTCAACTTGTTGAAGATTTCTCTTTGGGGCTTCGTTGCTTTTTGATCTGTCTGGAATTGGGTTACTTCACAAAACCCAAAGCTACAGGCTGATAAGGAGAAGAAGACTCCGGCTCTGTATGTGGAAGCAAAGCCCCTCTGTATCTGGATGGCTGCAGAATTGTTAGAACCCCTCAGGGTGCAGAGATTGCTCTCAGCCTTAGACGCGCAGCCAGCCTCGCATGGACTGAAATATGTGTTGGGCTGGAGCCCGCTGTCTACGAAGGAGAATAAAATCGCATCACAATTTATTAGCGGAGCAAGCCTTAAATAAGTTTTTTCCTCCCTGGGCTCAGAAGAATGCCGTTCGCCTTAAATATTCCTATCCCAAGGTTTCCTCCGTGGCGGCCATGTCACCCTCCTGTAAAATGGCCATCCTTGTTTTTGACAAGCGCCAGAGTTACGACAGCTCTAAGAGAGAGGTTGCGAGCGGAGGGCTCGGTGCTGCCGTCAGCACTTTCTTATTCTCCTCGTCTCGCCGTTATCACTGAACTTTGCAGCACGGTGACATTATTGCCTGGTTTGACAGCCGGGATGACAGGAGGGATCACTATGATAAGGGCTGGAAAGTGGGGTCAGTGCGGAGCCGACTCGGATCACTTCAATCACAGAATTATTTCTGGGTGATGATTCAGGTTTCATCACCTGCCTGGTACAAATATCCAGACTATTGATCCGTGCCGGGCGAATGGCGCGAGGCGTATAATGCCTTGTGGCCGCTGCATTTATCATTCATTTTACTTATGTCTCAGAATGAAGGTCGCCATCATTATCTGTATTTTAGCGTAGAATTAAATTAATTTGATGATTAGTATCCCAGCTATATCCTATAGAGAGAAGACTCACACTGTATAGAAGCATCCTGCCTTAGAACTAGTTACATATAGACATCAATGTAGGTTAAGGGTAAAGGATCCAGGGGTGGAAATATCATTGCCATGATTCATTGGTGCAACCTGTGCAGCCGCACAGGGGCCCAAGAGGTAAGAGGGGACCCATCACCTGCAAAGCAGGTGGTTGTGCATTAAATTTAGATATATTTATTCATCTATATAGCGCTATTAATGTCGCAATGCTTTATGTACACTAGCAACACTCTCCCCATTGGGGCTCACAATCTAAATTCCCTATCAGTATGTCTTTGGAGTGTGGGAGGAAACCCCTGCAAACACTGGGAGAACATACAAACTCCTGGCATATGTTGTCCTTGGTGGGATTTGAACCCAGGACTCGAGGGTTTCAAGAGTGCCGTGCTAACCACGGAGCCGCCCCAAGAGTGCCGTGCTAACCACGGAGCCGCCCCAAGAGTGCCGTGCTAACCACGGAGCCGCCCCAAGAGTGCCGTGCTAACCACGGAGCCGCCCCAAGAGTGCCGTGCTAACCACGGAGCCGCCCCAAGAGTGCCGTGCTAACCACGGAGCCGCCCCAAGAGTGCCGTGCTAACCACGGAGCCGCCCCAAGAGTGCCGTGCTAACCACGGAGCCGCCCCAAGAGTGCCGTGCTAACCACGGAGCCGCCCCAAGAGTGCCGTGCTAACCACGGAGCCGCCCCAAGAGTGCCGTGCTAACCACGGAGCCGCCCCAAGAGTGCCGTGCTAACCACGGAGCCGCCCCAAGAGTGCCGTGCTAACCACGGAGCCGCCCCAAGAGTGCCGTGCTAACCACGGAGCCGCCCCAAGAGTGCCGTGCTAACCACGGAGCCGCCCCAAGAGTGCCGTGCTAACCACGGAGCCGCCCCAAGAGTGCCGTGCTAACCACGGAGCCGCCCCAAGAGTGCCGTGCTAACCACGGAGCCGCCCCAAGAGTGCCGTGCTAACCACGGAGCCGCCCCAAGAGTGCCGTGCTAACCACGGAGCCGCCCCAAGAGTGCCGTGCTAACCACGGAGCCGCCCCAAGAGTGCCGTGCTAACCACGGAGCCGCCCCAAGAGTGCCGTGCTAACCACGGAGCCGCCCCAAGAGTGCCGTGCTAACCACGGAGCCGCCCCAAGAGTGCCGTGCTAACCACGGAGCCAGCCCAAGAGTGCCGTGCTAACCACGGAGCCGCCCCAAGAGTGCCGTGCTATCCACGAAGCCGCCCCAAGAGTGCCGTGCTAACCACGGAGCCACTGTGCTGCCCATACCATAAAATCTCATCAGATTTAGATACACCGCAAAATCTAGCAAAGTTTTAGTTACAGACAGTTGATCAGGATAAAGCTGATTTAAATAAAGTGGACGATTGTCTCATTATGTGACTTGAGTCTAATTTTGCTCTATTGGAAGGATTTTGCTGCAAAAATTGCCATATACCTATACAAAGCCCATTAATTGGGGCAGGTTCTCCCTGGATATGACACTGTTAAGCCACTGAGAAGGGAAGAGGCTGCCCCCAAGCTTTGCCCCTAGTCGTGTGCTCATAGTATTGGGCCGGGAGGCTGCTCCCGAGGCTCCTTGTTTGTTTACTGGGTCGTCTCAGGATACATTGTAGCCGCCTTAATTTTCTCGTGAGCTTTTGCAGGTAAATGATTAATACATTCTGTTACCTATCAGTGATCCCTTTATTCAGCCAAGTAGACTGTGCAGAGCGACCCTGCAGGCATCCGCACCCAGACAGCCAATCAGCTGGAAGTCTTCATGATGCTCATTATCTGTGCCATTAACTGCCATTAGGATTAGTGCGTGGCCCTGGTACGAGCCGCTTCGGTAATAGCACTGTTATTTGGAGATCTACAGAATAAAACACTCATTAATGTAAATTGGAACTCGCAGCAGAAAATCTCTCCGTAGGTTAAATGTCGCATCTTCCTTATTAGCTACAATCCTGATAAGGCGCTGCCTGCCGCGGTGAGGCGTCTGAGTGATATTTAATTCGAGGATGATGAGGAATCTACAGACAGAGATTAACATATGGTGCGGGACTCTACCAGCGTTCCCCCGGATAATGCAGAATAGGTGCGGGCGCTTCATCTGTCGTCTTTCTGCTGCTCACCTACATTTCTTCTTTTAGAGACGATGCCAGGAGCCGCTGGGATCAGAGTCAAATCTGCTCAGTTATAATATTCTATATGGACGTAGTCCTCCTAACAGACGCCCTCCAAAAATTATCTACAGGAACAGAATTTAGGCTCCTCTCTACATCCATTAAAAGTTTATCTCGTAAATTTGCTGTCACGTCCCCACCAGAATCCTGCGACTTCTGCTTCAATCACCAGGCAGTGCCGTGTTCCCGCTGTGGATAGTGCTGGTAATAGGAGAGGAGTTGGTGCCAGTGGCTCTGGTGGGCGCAGGCTCCGCTGATCTACTAAGTAGGGTTTTCCTGGGACCTGCAGTACCACTGTCTGACTGTAGGTGGCGGGTGTCTGGCAGCTAAAGTTACCACCATTCAGCTACAGCCAATGGGAAGACACCACACCCATCTAAGTCCCCCTCCTGTCTGCTGGTCACTGGCAGAGATGGTTCTGCATTCCAGGTTCCCGTCCCGCTCTGTTCTGTATTGTGATCCCTGTGTTTTGACTTCTGCGTGTTTTCTGACTACCCTCTTGACTGCTGTATTTGTGCCTCGCTACCCCATCCAGATTTAGCCTCTGCCTGCTTTTCTGATTACGTCCTTGCCTGCCTGATTTTTATCCCTGTTCTGCATTTCCTGGTTTGACCTTGCCTGACTAATTCTCCCATCGGACACCACAGGTAGTGATCTTCGGGGCCCTGTGTAATTTCAAATCCCTGTATAGGGGTTAAAGGGTTTCAGGGTTCTCTGGTCCTGCTTTGTGAGCGGATTTCCTCTAGCCTGTCCATTACAGCCAGTCTGTGTTTGTGGTTCCAGGCAGACGTTAGTTACCCACATATATCTCCAAAATGTAGCCCTTGTAAGATGGTGGCTGTGGCACATGTAGTACTGTGAGACTTATTAGGGCATGTCTGCCTATTTACATACCTCCACCCATGATAGTGTCTCATGTTATAATGGTAACAAAATAGTCACAAAGGAGCACTGCTGTGTGTGCTGGTGATACACTCACCTGCTTGCATTGTGCAGACAGGCTCAACACTGAAACCAGACCTCTGGAGATCAACTGGCCTCCGATCGCATGTGTCATGTGATGGTAGTCACTACTTATGGACAGTATAGATGGAAGGATAGTTAGACAAGCTGGGATCAGAAAACAGGAGGACACAACATGACTCAGGAAGTAAGCAGAGACAGTCAAGTCACAGGCCGAGGGTAAGAATTCCAGGAAAGTACATATTAGATTCAGAGAGCAGACAGAGACGTAGTCAGGTATTGGTCCGAGGTCAGAAGCCAGGCGGTAACGACAAGAACAGAGAGCAGGCAGAGAAGGGCCAATAAAAAGTCCGGGGTCAAGAAGCCTAGATCAGAATACAAGCAAGAACAGGAGCCAAGAGCACAACTGCAGAACCAGAGAGTACGACTGGCAAAGTTCTGGGAGAGCATGCTCAGTAATGAATAGCAATTACTAGGAACGTGGAACACCTGAGTAAGCACCTCCCAGAACCAGCATGGAAACCTGTGCTGTCAAACAACCTGTCAGCAAGTGCTCAAAGAAACACAGCAGAGATTTCCAAATGCAAAATGCTCTGCACAAAAGAAACGTGTAACTGCCGGCTCTGAAGTTCAGGAGAGAGTGGCAGAGCATGACCAGTGTGCAAGATGCTCCACACAGCGGAACCGTAGCATGTCACAAGACAAACAGCTGGGGACCCGTGCCATCCACCGCCAACTTAGATGCTCACCAATTCCATGTCCGCTGCTGACGCTGCTTCTCAGAAATACGATGCCTTTGGGTGCTCCTGCACTCACCTCCCACCATGGTTATCGCTCATTTTTTTTGTTCCTATTTTTGCCCATATGTTTAATGGTGTCTGTTTGTTTGACACATGGTCAGTGTGTGGAGGTTGTCATACCTCTAGAAGGAACCTCAGAGAGGGAGGATTCGCTTGTCCTGACCGGGGCAGTGTGTGGAGACTGCTGAGAACTCCACGGGGACGCTTCAAGGGAGAAGTGGCATCCGTACTTGTGTGGGCGTGCCTCAAGTGAAACCATGTTTTTGTGTTCCTTGAAAACGGAAGAGGTCTTGTGTTATGTTCCTGGAGTCACGTTTGAGTTGTTAAATAAACCTACTGGAATTTTTAAGCAAGTTTTCCTGTCTACCTCAAGGATCAAGCTGAGTACTGCCATCACACCCTTTATATATAACAGCACACGTTCACTATAGGCTTCCATATTGAAGACCACTTTCCTCTTGAGTTCCGATACATCCCTTTATTTCAGCATATTTGATTGTCCGTTCTCTAGTGACGACCTCTGTATTGTCCTCTTCAAAAAAGGGCTGCAAATAAGTGACAAGATGAATTCTGCAACACTGACCGCAGATGACAATTGATAATGTTACATTCATTGTGCAGAATTCTGCTAAATCTGATACACGATAGTCTGAATAGCAATCCCTGATATATCACTAGAATGGAGAAATCTGCTGAATTGCAACTATAAAGCACCAAGTTTCCATTGGGTTATATCTATTAAACCGGAGGAGCCTGGTTTTGTGTAAAATTCCATATAATGCAGTGGTTGTCTGAGATCTTCCTGTTTTCCTTGGGAAAACTCCCATTAAGCCGGCGTCCTCGGTCCCTGTTCACCTCTGCAGTTTATAACCTATTAACCAAGCAGCATCTCTCTCCTTACCCTAAAGCAGTCAAGCTGGCTACTTTACTTGATATATTATTGATGGGCTCCATTAACACTGATGTGGCTACCTCCAGGCTTCGATCTGCTTGTTGTGAGGGCCTTTTACCCCTAGAGACCCCCAATTCCTGAAGGCGGGGAGAGGGGGTTTTGGCTTTTTGCCCTTGACATGCGGAGGATGCCTCTTCTCTGCCGTTTCAGGAGCTCTCCACAGCCAGGAGCCTCTTTCCATTATGATCCATCTTGATATGCTGCCAGTTCATCAGTCTAATGGAATAATGAGCAGCAGAGTGCATGTATCTGATACATCGGCGCAGGAAATGTACCTGCGGATCCCTGTTCATACAGCAAAAACAATACTAATATTGGCTGTAATGTGCTTTATGGAGCTCACTTATTCATAGGCATCAAATTATCACAGCAAAAGTGACTTGTAATGCAGTTAGCAGTGATCGGAGCCTGAAAGAAAACCAGCCCGGGATCTCTACAGTCATCTGTCCTCATGTCAGCAATATGGAAGCTATATCTATGCAGGACTAAGCAGTACTTAGGTTACATTTACACGTACCGAACACAACCATTTAACTACCGGCGATCGGCTACAAACATGCATCTCCGCGATCGTCTAGTGCAGTCACGAATGGGGGGGGGTCTGGGATCAGACGGCCACAGCGCATTGTGGATCACAGATCCACTTTAATGCCCACTTGTCATTTACCCAGAGTTGGCGCGTATATAAATCCATCCAGTACTGAAGGGCTTAAGGTTGGTTTCTATCCTGCAGTGAACCTCAGCTGCAGCCACTCACTACTGTGATACATATCCTCACTCCTCTCTATGCCGGCTATAGCTCATACCTTAGCTGATCATGTGGAAGGAACGCGTCCCTACATAGCTGTGGTGTTGTTTCTATTGCAGCTGCGCAGGTTCCTACTGAAGAAACCTAGGATTGCTTTCTGTTATGCCTTACCCAACTTTTGTCTTTCCTACCTCATGTTGTCTTATTGTAGTGGCGAGACTAGCGTCTCGCTGGCACTCACTAGCCAGGGTAAGTTTAGGGCAAGCGAGAGTGAAGGACTCTTCTAGGGATCAGCCTCAGGTGAGTATTAGAAGGGGTCTCCGCTCGCTCTCCCCTCTCCAGCACAATGGCTGACCGTTGTATTGTGTTGCGCTGCTCGCTGGCGGTTTTCCCCTTCCCCAGTGTAACACTACCTAGGTGTTGCCGCTGTGTTGCGCTGTTTGCCAGGAGACCTCTTGGACCTGGTGTTGGCCTATTTAGACAGGCCAGCCTTACTTTTCAATGATCAATAATGTGATCATTCTGTGTTAATAGGACATAATGTTATCTGAACCACATCATGTGGTTGCGGAGGATAATGTGCTGCCGAGATCAGTCTGTTTTATGGTGTGATCGCTTTTCTCATTAACTGCACGTCTGCTGGTCTCATTCATTGGATGATTATGGACGTCATAGACATAAATGTGTTTTACTTTTCTATACGTTGTACTGGGACATTGTGTAGATTGTAAAGGTTCATTTAGACCGTTCCTGGGAACTTTTGTTTCCCTAAATTGGCGAGACTAAATGAGCCTTTATAGTCCCCCACACTGCTCCAGTATATATCGGAGATATAAAACACATTCATGTCTATGATGTCCACACATTAGGTTTATATTTTAAGCATAATACATTTTACTGTACAACGCTTTCTACCTTTGGACCATTGGGTGATTGGGGTCTTCAATTCGATAAGCTTTCAATATCGGCTGTACAAGGAGGGTCATTGACTCCAGCTCAGCTGCATTGTGCATTGGAGCATTCACCTAATGCCTCAACCTCATGGTTGTTCCATTACTAAAATTTCAAAGCTGCCTTTCTTGAAGAATATAATATTACTGTGTAGTGCACTAGATTCTGTGATGGGGCGTTGATCCAGGGGACTCATCTGATTGCTGTATGTGTAGTCTGGAAGGCATTTTTCCCCTAATGTGGAGCCATCTCTCTGCCGCATGGGGTTTTTGCCTTCCTCTGGATCAACATGTTAGTCTATGGGTTAAACTCATTGGACTTAATCTACCTTCAACCTTAAAAAACGATGACCTCAAAGGTCGAGGTTGGTGTTCAGTCTCCTCCACGCTTTGTGCTGCAGCTTCGCTTGTTCAGATTGTCTTCTATATAAGCGTAAGCTCCGCAGGACAGTATGCAGCAAGGAGAGAATGATTCTATACTGCAAGTAGCTTATCCTCCAGTGAAATATACGCGGGTGCTTAATACAATCTCCATCAGATTCCATTCTTATTTTTGTATATTTTTAATTTTACTTTAGTTCCTAAAAATATGGCCTTTATATACAGTACAGACCAAAAGTTTGGACACACCTTCTCATCTCTAGAACAACTATTAGGCTGGGGCCACACGGGGATTACTGCGATCCCCTTGCATGAGACTCGGCTCGTGCTGGCAGTACAGCAGAGCCGAGTGTCATGCGTGTGTCCTTGCAACTGAGGTCCGTTCGTGCGAGCAGACCTCAGCTGCGGGGGGCGGGCCGGCACTCAGGAGGGGAGGGAGGGATTTCTCTCCCTCTCTCCTGCGTAGTCAGCTATAGCCATTCTCGCATTGCACTGGCAGTACACCGGTGTACTGCGAGTGCAGTGCGATTTTTCTCTCGCCCCATTCACTTGAATGGGTGCGAGAGAAAGAGTCTCGGATTACAATCGCAGCATGCTGCGATTGTTTTCTCAGTCCGATTAGGGCTGAGAAAATAATCGCCCATGTGTGCTGACACACAGGCTAGAATTGGTCCGAGTGGAATGCGATGTTTTATCGCACTCCACTCGCACCGATTTTCTCGCCGTGTGGCTTAGCCCTTAAGAGGAGACTTTGTGGAGCAGCCTTCATGGTAAAATAGCTGCTAGGAAACCTCTGCTAAGGACAGTAAACAAGCAGAAGAGACGTGTTTGGGCTAAAGAACACAAGGAATGGACATTAGACCAGTGGAAATCTGTGCTTTGGTCTGATGAGTCCAAATTTGAGATCTTTGGATCCAACCACCGTGTCTTTGTAGAAAAGGTGAACGGATGGACTCTACATGGCTGGTTCCAACCAGGAAGCATGGAGGAGGAGGTGTGATGGTGTGGGGGGTGCTTTGCTGGTGACACTGTTGAGGATTTATTCAAAATTGAAGGCATACTGAACCAGCATGGTTACCACAGCATCTTGCAGCGGCGTGCTATTCCATCCGGTTTGTATTTAGTTGGACCATAATTTATTTTTCAACAGGACAATGACCCCCAAACACACCTCCAGGCTGTGTAAGGGCTATTTGACCAAGAATGAGCGTGATGGGGTGCTACGCCAGATGACCTGGCCTCCAGTCACCAGACCTGAACCCAATCGAGATGGTTTGGGGTGAGCTGTACCCGAGAGTGAAGGCAAAAGAGCCAACAAGTGCTAAGCATCTCTGGGAACTCCTTCAAGACTGTTGGAAGACCATTTCCGGTGACTACCTCTTAAAGCTCATCAAGAGAATGCCAAGAGTGTGCAAAGCAGTAATCAAAGCAAAAGGTGGCTACTCTGAAGAACCTAGAATATAAGACATATTTTCAGTTGTTTCACCCTTTAAGTATTTCATACCACATGCTTCATTCATAGTTTTGATGCCTTCAATGTGAATCTACAATTTTCAGAGTCCTGAAAATAAAGAAAACTCTTTGAATGAGGTGTGTCCAAACTTTTGGTCTGTACTGTACATAGCTACATAGTTTGAAAAAAGACCTAGGTCCATCTAGTTCAACCTTCCTCCACCAATTCTACATTTTGATATGATTATTTATAAACCATTACTAGGACCTATATATGCATCGAGAACTAAGCTCACAAAAAAACGAAGTCCAGATAATAAAGGTAATTTGATTATTCATCCATCTCCCTCATATATCGCCCCATTAAATATCTACACATTTCCCGCTTGTGAGTGTCTTCCAGCGCTTCGAGCAGATTAGCGCTAAGGGTTCCGCATACTGTACACTTCAGCCGCCCCGCGAGTCCACAACGCAGATCGATACTTTTATCACAGCTTGACAGATTTCCATTGATACTTTTCCAGTGATATTGACTGACAGACACCAGCTTCCCTCACCTTGTAAATCCATTAACTGTGCCGCCACCTGGTGCGTGAGCATGACAAGCCGGGACAGCACTCAGGAAGCCCGGATTTAATCCCCGCACAGATAACACGGAGTCATTCACCTCTGTCTGCTCCTGATTCTTTTCTCCGTGACACTTCGATGTCTGTGCTGTCACCGTATGGCTGGTGACAGATTCCCGCTCTGTTTATGGTCCTGTCATTTCACAGACCCCTGAATGATCCCCGATAGATTACTGGTGTCGCTGATAGAAGACTGGTGACATATTTGTTACATTGTAGACACTTGTGACTCTTATTTGACACATTTTCCACCAACTAACTTATGAGGAGCTATGACACACCCGAGACTCGTTGGCTCTGCTCACGACCGCGGCACATGGCTACGTGTAGTTTTAGCTATAATCCAATAAAGGAATTAAATTTTACATCAGGTGCTTGGATTTTATCCACTTTTTAGATCCATAGCCAACTTGTCAGCCTCCACCAGTAAGCTCCATCCATCTAACAATGGAGACGATTGAGATAATGACGATAAAAGAAATGTCACAAGACGTACGACTCCTTATTGAGGGTTTTGACTTGAATTTTCCTTTATTGGTATATTCTTTGCATGGGAGTCAAGAAACACTTCTTTTTTCTCAATGTTAGTTTTCTGAATATATCCATAGAGTCTAATTATCACAAAGAAAACGCTTGCAAAATACGAAAAAGTCAAATCCTAGAATTTGGATCCTTCCGAGACCTAATATACAGGTTTAATTAATGTGATTTTTCTCACCTCATATAAAAAGCAAGACTTAAATAGATGCTTATCATGAAGTATTGAAATAAATTGAATATCATTTTCCAAAATAGAAAGTGCAATATTGTGTATGCAGCTTCTATACTTAGTCCATAATGTTTAGACAATAAGGGGCACACAGGACATGCTTTTTTTTTTGCATTATGGAAGATGTCCTGGTCTTTAACAGCACTGGTGATGGAGGAGCAAAACGTTATTTTTTTCGGCTGTATCTCTATGCAACTAATCCGTGGGGTCATCTGTGCCATACAAAGATTGGGTTTAACACTAGAAGTCCCAGAGAGGGGTCATTTGACATTTCTACCATTGAAACCCTATGGAGCTCGAAATTCCTGGGACTTCTAGTGTTAGAGAATCTGATAGCAGGTTTTTGCAATGTAATATAAAAGCAGCATGAAGTAGGAGCAGAGAGTCTAATCAGTGATATGTCACTTATTGTACTTCTTGGTGCAGTTTTCATAAAATCCCTGTTTTCTCTGCTGTAGATGTAGCAGGGCTTAGCATAAGGGGCTGTGTATAACCCCGCCCACATTCCTGATTGGCTGCTTCCTGTGTACACTGCATTGTCAGCAAGCTGCCACTCAATGGGAGGCGGAGTTACAATGATTAGCCTGACTTGTCTGCACACAGCATCTAGTCCTGCAGTGCTAATCTCCTGCTGGTAAAACACTGATGTTTGTTACAAGTAATGAAGGAAGGCTGAAGGGGGGCAGCAGAGATTGAACAATGGAAATATACACTGACGAAGGAGGGGAAGGGGCAAATTTGATGAGTGATAGATATTTGGTTGATAAACTGTAGAGACTGTCATTTGCTATTTTGATTTGTTGACCCCTATTTTCTTCATTCTGTACCCTATGTTACTATTTCAAGAAAATTAAAATTTGGTTTAAAAAAAAAAAAAATAACAACAAAAAAACACTGATTGTATCCAAACTACAACACACAACCTAATAAGTGACAAATCCCTGGAGTATCTACCTTTACATTATTAAGTCCTCAGATTAAATGATTCCCTTTAAATGAAAGCTCTCCACACTGTGAGTGTAAATAAAAAAAAAATATTCTTTTAATCATTGGAAGTTATTTGTGATCATTAATTAGCTAACAACGCTTCAGCTATGTGTGAATGAGGACAGCTGATGTGTTTTATCAAGAACAAATTGTTCTTAAGGGAAGGTTGGAAAGTGCAGCGCAGGAGAAGTCTGGAGGTGTGCGAGCGAGGAGGTCAGATGAGAGCAGCGCAGCATTGCAGGAGTGCGGATCTCCAGTCAACCTGTGTGCGGCAGAAGGATCAGGGAGAAGATGTGTCACCCAGGAATAAATGTGACTATAGGGAATGTGGAAAGGCCAGCAAATAATATATACAGGTATCTGTAGAGTTTAGATATGATATGAAAACCCTGATGATGTGTGACCTGAAATGACCACTGTGTAGGAGCCAAGACGCAATGGATTCCCAGTCCGGAATAACTGGCTGATAACACAGAACAGTTGCGGGAGCTCATCTTTTCTGATGGGCTACATAAAGTAGTGTTACAGCCTGGAAACTTTGACATTTATACCGGTGAATGTCTTTGGTGTCCTCCCTATAAGACAGCTTGTGCCTCTGTTTTACTGTCTCATTAAGCTCCATTCGCAGTGGGCGACAGCGTGTTCGTTTCTGTGTTTATGGCAGAGCAGACGTCCACATTGTCGGCCGCCAGTTAGCTCTGGTTTACAGTGACCATGTAAATGGGGTAATAAGCGTCCTGTGGTGGCGTGCCTAATGTCTTTTTTTTTCTTTTTCTGCAGGTGAGCCGGTCTTTATCCGGAAGCCGGATGACCAGATTGGAATATCAGGTGGCGTCGCCTCCTTTGTGTGCCAGGCCACAGGAGATCCAAAGCCAAGAATCACCTGGATGAAGAAGGGGAAAAAAGTGAGCTCCCAGCGCTTCGAGGTAAGAGCCAGAGCCTTTCCCACCCCGTCCCCTCTGTCTGTCAGGCTGTGGGCCCTGATGCGGGAAAGCTAATGAGATCATTTACGGTGAAACAGAATGTGATCTCCATCCTCAGCCATGTAATGTTCCGCCATCTCCATCCCTCCTGTAACGAGAGTCTGCACGCCCCTCTGCTGTCATCCCTGGCAATGAGGACGGGTCACTCTGCTCTCTCTGTATCACTGATAAGCAAATAGCTTCTCTTCATATCAAATTAGAATTGTTCGCCGCGTTTCCAGGCGCAAAGATTTAATGGGTGGAATTGAAATAATTGTATCAGGCGCTATTATGGAATGAAAGGGAAGATGGAGCCGAAGTGAGAAGAGGAATTAGTTTCTTTGTATCAGATGTACTACCTCTGCCTTGCCGGCTTTGTCTCTGACTGTCTCATTATTTGCAGCCCGTTCCTTTAGAATAAAAAATAAAATTATTCACGTTTTGCTGTGTTCCAAGCTCCTGCACACGACAGACGATCTAGTTACAGGGATTTTAGTGCGTTTATTCCAAGAATATCGATATTGTAGTGCTATTTGATTTGATTCACACGAGACTTCTGCTTTCCAATGATTTTATTATTCCAGTTATTATATTTTAAAGGTAAAAGATCTTAGACCAGGTCCAGACTGCGTCCAAAGGCCAAATATAGCGTATATGTCGTCTGAGCTTTTCTAACATATACCGTAGTGTAGCTATAGAAGTGTACAGAACAGACGTACTCCGTCTTGATTTTCAATGTTTGTCACTATTAATTTAGTTTTTTTTTATTAGTACTAGAAAGTATCGTTTTCTGCACTTTGTGTATGTTTTTTTTCACATGTATGCATTAACTTTATGTCAGCTTGAAAGGTGGAAGTATTCAACTGTATATGTAAGGCTGCTTTCACACTTCCGTTGTTTTGCATCAGTTGCAATCCGTTGTGTGACTGATGCAACGGATGCGTTGCAGGTAGTGGCACAACTGATGTGATCGATGCTGCAAAAAAAATCCGTTATTTTTTGGGTTTTTTTTTACTGTTTTACCAGCAGCTGGCTATTGTGAATGATCAGCTGATCACCCGGCGGCCGGACGATCAGCTGATCGTTCACAGTAGCCAGCAGACGGGAGATCAGCTGATCATTCATAGTAGCCGGCCACCGGGTGATCAGCTGATCGTTCACAAAAGCCACCGCCGTCCGATCAGCTGATCGTTCACAAAAGCCACCGCCGTCCGATCAGCTGATTGTTCACAAAAGCCACTGCCGTCTGATCAGCTGATCGTTCACAAAAGCCGGCTGCCGAGAGAGAGCGAGACATTGATTTCAATGATTAAACATAACAGCTGAGCATGCGCAGTGAAAACAAAAGGATTCCGTTGCTCAAAAAACGTTACACTCTGCGTTCCTGCCGCCCGTCGGTCAGTCGTTCTACGATTGATCCGTCATGCGGCGGATGCAACGCAGGGCCATCGGTCGCAATCCATCGTCCATACAAGTCTATGGGGAAAAAACGGATTCCTGCAAAATATTTTGCAGGATACCCTATTCCCTCAAGGCGACGGATTGCAACTGATGCAAAACGACGCAAGTGTGAAAGCAGCCTAAGAAGTTTTTGCCTTTTGTGGCGTATAAGTTAAAGGGAACCTGTCAGGTACAATGTGCACCCAGAACCGCGAGCAGTTCTGGGTGTATATTTCTAATCCCTGCCTATCCATCCCTGTATCTAGTTGCATAGATAAAGAGATCTTTAGAAAAAATATTTTTAAAGATCGTGTATGATATGCTAATGAGGGCAGGGACTAGTTGCAAGGGCGTTCCTGCGCTCATTTCGCCCTGTTAGCATGGCAGCATGTCCACAGGAGCAAGCTAACATGCTATTCAATGCCCACTGCCCAGCGCCATCATCGGCAGTGATGCATGTACTTGTGTCCATTGCATTGCCTCACAACACTGGGCATAGGGTCAGTGCACATGAACATAAGTCCCTGGAACTTCAGGCACTACTTCAGTTTGAAGCCTGGACGCCTACATCCAGCTTCATAATGCACATGACCGGAAGTCTGGGGATCATGTGCACTGAGGCGAAATCCAGCGTCTGGTGCAGTGGCAGCAGAGGTGAGCGCGACCATGCCTCTGACACTGCGCATTCATTAGCATGTTAGCACGCCCACAGGGACGTGCTTACATGCTAAGGGGGCCGACTAGCCAAGGGAAGTAACACCTTTGCGACCAGTCCCTGGCTTCATTAGCATATAATGAAGAATCTTTAGAAATACTTTTCTTCGGCGCTCCATTGGGAGACCCAGACGATTGGGTGTATAGCACTGCCTCCGGAGGCCACACAAAGCATTACACTAAAAAGTGTAAGGCCCCTCCCCTTCTGGCTATACACCCCCCGTGGGATCACGGGCTGCTCAGTTTTCAAGCTTTGTGCGAAGGAGGTCAGACATCCACGCATAGCTCCACTGTTTAGTCAGCAGTAGCTGCTGACTATATCGGATGGAAGAAAAGAGGGCCCATATAGGGCCCCCAGCATGCTCCCTTCTCACCCCATTCCTATTGGCGGTGTTTGTTAAGGTTGAGGTACCCATTGCGGGTACGGAGGCTGGAGCCCACATGCTGCTTTCCTTCCCCATCCCCCTGAGGGGCTCTGAGGAAGTGGGATCTTACCGGCCCCCAAGCCCTGAGGCCGGGCTCCATCCACAGACCCGTAGAACCTGCTGGATACGGAGCGGGGTACCATTCAGGGACAAGGCCCTGCAACATTCAGGTACTCTGTGTCTCCGTATGGACAGGCCGCGCACACTCCAGACTTGCTGGGTGTGCTAGTGCGCCGGGGACAGTAGCGCTGCGCGCTGGGGTTACAGTCACTGCAGTTTCTCTGAGGGACTTTATGTGTTGGGGACTGCCGCGCCGACCGCCCCTGGAGCGGCGGCGCGGCTGAGACTTGTGGTGCGCCGGGGACTTAGCGCCGACCGTGCTTTTACGACGGCGGCGCTTATAAATCTAGTCCCCGGCTTTTGCGGCCTAGCTCCGCTTCGTTCCCGCCCCCACCCTGTCAATCAGGGCAAGGGAGAGACGCTGTACGATGGTCAGCGCCGAGGGCTGGAGTCTTATTTACATACTCCAGCCCTCTCACTGGGCACAGTGGGACGCCAGTTCCCGCTCTTTGTCTGCAGCACGCCCAGGGCCCGCCCCTCTCCACAGGACGCCGGCAGCCATTCCTACATGAAGTCTGGCTGGAGAACGGACACAGGCTCTGGGAGACCCAGACAAGGGATTTCTGGCGACCACACACCCGCGTTAAGCGGGCGGTAAGCAGCACATTAGTGCTGGCCCCACTAGTGCCACAGTGTTATATTGGTGTATTTTTTTCTCTATACCATATATATATATATATATTGCACTGTAAGGTCGCTTCTTGGCTGTATACCCTATATTGCTCTGAGGAGACGACAACATGTCATCCGCAAAACGCAAGGGTGCCAAGACACAGGCTGTATACGCTGCTTGTGCCGCTTGTGGGGCTGATCTACCGGCAGGTTCCAAAGACCCCCATTGTGTGCAATGTTCGGTCCCTGTGCCACTTCGTCAGCCGGAGTCTATGGTGGTAGTGGCCCAGGCAGAGTCACCGGTGAACCCTGTCCCGGTGACGGGGACAGAGTTTGCAGTTTTTGCTGACAAGATGTCTGTCACTATGACAAAAATCCTAGAGACCTTGCAAGCCAGGCCAATTACTCAGACCATGGACACTGCTGCGTCAATGTTCCCCGGTCCCCCTCAGTTGGAGTTAATCCGTGCTTCAAGGGGGTCCCAGGCATCTCAGGCTGAAGGCTCTGACTCAGATGACAGTCCCAGGCAGCCTAAGCGAGCTCGCTGGGAGAGACCCTCCACGTCATCACGCTGGTCAGGGTCTCAGCGAGACGAGTCTCTGTATGATGAGACAGAGGAGGGTGGTCAGGAGTCTAATCCTGAGACCGCTCTCAATCTGGATACTCCTGATGGTGACGCCATGGTAAATGACCTTATAGCGGCCATCAATAGACTGTTGGATATTTCTCCCCCAGCCCCTTCAGCAGAAGAGGCAGCTGCACAGCAGGAGAAGTTCCATTTCAGGTATCCCAAGCGTAAACTGAGTACTTTTCTGGACCACGCTGACTTCAGAGAATCAGTCCAGAAACACCATGCTTATCCAGACAAGCGTTTCTCCAAACGTCTTAAGGATACACGTTATCCCTTTCCCCCTGACGTGGTCAAACGCTGGACCCAGTGTCCAAAGGTGGATCCCCCAATCTCCAGGCTTGCGGCTAGATCCATAGTTGCAGTGGAGGATGGGGCTTCACTTAAAGATGCCAATGACAGACAGATGGACCTTTGGTTGAAATCTGTCTATGAAGCTATCGGCGCGTCGTTTGCTCCAGCATTCGCAGCCGTGTGGGCACTCCAAGCTATTTCAGCTGGTCTGGCACAGGTGGACTCTATCATACGTCCAGCAGTGCCGAAAGTGGAGTCCTTAACTTCGCAAATGTCTGCGTTTGCGACCTATGCTATCAACGCTATCCTGGACTCTACGAGCCGTACCTCAATGGCGTCTGCCAACTCGGTGGTTTTGCGCAGAGCCTTGTGGTTAAAAGAATGGAAAGCGGATTCTGCTTCCAAAAAATGTTTAACCAGCTTGCCACTATCTGTAGACAGACTGTTTGGTGAGCAATTGGCTGAAATCATTAAACAATCCAAGGGTAAAGACTCCTCCTTACCCCAGCCCAGATCAAGCAAACCTCAACAAAGGAGGTGGCAGTCGAGGTTTCGGTCCTTTCGAGGCTCCGGCAAGGCCCAATCCTCCTCGTCCAAAGGGACTCAGAAGGAGCAAAGGGGCTCAGATTCCTGGCGGGCTCACTCACGCCCCAAGAAAGCAACCGGAGGAACCGCTTCCAAGGCGGCTGCCTCATGACTTTCGGCCTCCTCCCTCCGCATCCTCGGTCGGTGGCAGGCTCTCCCGCTTTTGCGACATTTGGCTGCCACAGGTCAAGGACCGGTGGGTAACAGACATTTTGTCTCACGGGTACAGGATAGAGTTCAGTTCTCGTCCTCCGCCTCGGTTCTTCAGAACTTCCCCACATCCCGACCGAGCAGATGCTCTTCTGCAGGCGGTGGGCTCACTAAGAGCAGAAGGAGTGGTGATCCCTGTTCCTCTTCAGGAACAAGGGCAAGGTTTTTACTCCAATCTCTTCGTGGTTCCAAAAAAGGACGGCTCGTTCCGTCCTGTTCTGGACCTAAAGCTGCTCAACAAGCATGTGAACGCCAGGCGGTTCCGGATGGAATCCCTCCGCTCCGTCATTGCCTCAATGTCTCAAGGAGATTTCCTTGCATCAATAGACATCAAAGATGCTTATCTCCACGTGCCGATTGCTACAGAGCACCAACGTTTTCTACGTTTTGTGATAGGACACGAACATCTCCAGTTCGTAGCTCTGCCATTTGGTCTGGCGACAGCCCCACGGGTTTTCACCAAGGTCATGGCGGCAGTGGTACCAGTCTTGCACTCCCAGGGACACTCGGTGATCCCTTACTTGGACGATCTACTTGTCAAAGCACCCTCTCAAGAGGCATGCCAACACAGCCTGAATGTTGCGCTGGAGACTCTCCAGACTTTCGGGTGGATCATCAACTTTTCAAAGTCAAATCTGTCACCGGCTCAATCACTAACGTATCTTGGCATGGAGTTTCATACTCTCTCAGCGATAGTGAAGCTTCCGCTGGACAAGCAGCGGTCACTACAGACAGGGGTACAGTCTCTCCTTCATGGTCAGTCGCACTCCTTAAGGCGCCTCATGCACTTCCTAGGGAAGATGGTGGCAGCAATGGAGGCAGTCCCGTTTGCACAGTTTCATCTGCACCCACTTCAATGGGACATTCTCCGCCAATGGGACGGGAGGTCAACTTCCCTGGACAGGAAAGTCTCCCTTTCCCAGACGGCCAAGGACTCTCTGCAATGGTGGCTTCTTCCCACCTCATTATCACAGGGAAGATCATTCCTGCCCCATCCTGGGCAGTGGTCACGACAGACGCGAGTCTGTCAGGGTGGGGAGCAGTTTTTCTCCACCACAGGGCTCAAGGGACGTGGACTCAGCAGGAGTCCACCCTTCAGATCAATGTTCTGGAAATCAGGGCAGTGTATCTAGCCCTACTAGCCTTCCAGCAGTGGCTGGAAGGAAAGCAGATCCGAATTCAGTCGGACAACTCCACAGCGGTGGCATACATCAACCACCAGGGAGGGACACGCAGTCGGCAAGCCTTCCAGGACGTCCGGCGGATTCTGTTGTGGGTGGAGGACAGAGCATCCACCATATCAGCGGTTCACATCCCGGGCGTAGAAAACTGGGAAGCAGACTTCCTCAGTCGCCAGGGTATGGACGCAGGGGAATGGTCCCTTCACCCGGACGTGTTTCAGGAAATCTGTCGCCGCTAAGGGGTGCCGGATGTCGACCTAATGGCGTCGCGGCACAACAACAAGGTCCCGACGTTCATGGCACGGTCTCGCGATCAAAGAGCTCTGGCGGCAGACGCCTTAGTGCAAGATTGGTCGCAGTTCCGGCTCCCTTATGTGTTCCCACCTCTGGCACTCTTGCCCAGAGTGCTACGCAAGATCAGATCCGATTGCAGCCGCGTCATACTCGTCGCCCCAGACTGGCCGAGAAGGTCGTGGTACCCGGATCTGTGGCATCTCACGGTCGGCCAACCGTGGGCACTACCAGACCGACCAGACTTACTGTCCCAAGGGCCGTTTTTCCATCGGAATTCTGCGGCCCTGAACCTGACTGTGTGGCCATTGAGTCCTGGATCCTAGCGTCTTCAGGATTATCCCAAGGAGTCGTTGCCACCATGAGACAGGCTAGGAAGTCCACTTCTGCTAAGATCTACCACAGAACGTGGAGGATTTTCTTATCCTGGTGCTCTGCACAAGGAGTATCCCCCTGGCCATTCGCGTTACCTACTTTTCTTTCCTTCCTGCAATCTGGGTTGGAAAAGGGCTTGTCGCTCGGCTCCCTTAAAGGGCAAGTCTCGGCACTATCCGTGTTTTTTCAGAAGCGTCTAGCACGACTTTCTCAGGTGCGCACGTTCCTGCAGGGGGTTTGTCATATCGTCCCTCCGTACAGACGGCCGTTAGATCCATGGGATCTAAACAGGGTACTAGTTGCCCTCCAGAAGCCGCCCTTGGGGCCTCTGAAGGATGTTTCACTTTCACGACTCTCACAGAAAGTGGCCTTTCTGGTAGCGGTCACGTCTCTTCGGAGAGTGTCTGAGCTAGCAGCGCTGTCATCCAAGGCTCCCTTCCTGGTGTTCCACCAGGACAAGGTAGTGCTGCGTCCCATTCAGGAGTTTCTCCCTAAGGTGGTATCCTCTTTTCATCTTAATCAGGATATTTCCTTACCTTCCTTTTATCCTCATCCAGTTCATCGGTATGAAAAGGATTTGCATTTGCTAGATCTGGTGAGAGCACTCAGAATCTACATTTCCCGCACGGCGCCCCTGCGCCGCTCGGATGCACTCTTTGTCCTTGTCGCTGGTAAGCGCAAAGGGTCGCAAGCTTCCAAATCCACCCTGGCTCGATGGATCAAAGAACCAATTCTTGAAGCCTACCGTTCTGCTGGGCTTCCGGTTCCATCAGGGCTGAAGGCCCACTCTACCAGAGCCGTGGGTGCGTCCTGGGCGTTACGACACCAGGCTACGGCTCAACAGGTGTGCCAGGCAGCTACCTGGTCGAGTCTGCACACTTTCACCAAACATTATCAGGTGCATACTTATGCTTCGGCGGACGCCAGCCTAGGTAGAAGAGTCCTGCAGGCGGCAGTTACCTCCCCGTAGGGGAAGGCTGTCTTTGCAGCTCTAACATGAGGTATTTCTTTACCCACCCAGGGACTGCTTTTGGACGTCCCAATCGTCTGGGTCTCCCAATGGAGCGCCGAAGAAGAAGGGAATTTTGTTACTTACCGTAAATTCCTTTTCTTCTAGCTCCTATTGGGAGACCCAGCACCCGCCCTGTTGTCCTTCGGGATTGTTGGGTTTTTTTCGGGTACACATGTTGTTCATGTTGAACGGTTTTCAGTTCTCCGATGTTACTTCGGAGTGAATTTGTTTAAACCAGTTATTGGCTTTCCTCCTTCTTGCTTTAGCACTAAAACTGAGCAGCCCGTGATCCCACGGGGGGTGTATAGCCAGAAGGGGAGGGGCCTTACACTTTTTAGTGTAATGCTTTGTGTGGCCTCCGGAGGCAGTGCTATACACCCAATCGTCTGGGTCTCCCAATAGGAGCTAGAAGAAAAGGAATTTACGGTAAGTAACAAAATTCCCTTTTTTCTTAAGATCTCTTAATCTATGCAACTAGATACAGGGACGGTTAGGCAGGGAATAGCAATATACACCCAGAACTGCTCTTGGTTCTTGGTGCCTATTGGACCTGACAGGTTCCCTTTAAGTCACTTCTCTACAAAACTTTGAACTAATACAAATTGATTTTGTAGCCACTAGAAGATCCCTTCCTACCAGCGCTTCAGTTACTCTTGGGAGGAGACCGGAAACACCTCTGCAGGACCAGCCGTTGAGAAAAATATTGTTTTTTGCCTTGTTTAATCATTTAAAAACACGAAAATCATTTGTTCAACCAAATGCTCCAAAATCTACTGCAACATATTTAGAATTTGCATCAGATTTTTAAGGAATGTCATCAACAATAAAGAAAAAAAAAGCTAATTAAAAAAACTTATGTGGCTTTTGGATGTGTATGTTTTCCATCTAAAGCTTCAACACAATTTGGAAATTGAGTTACTTGACAGAAAACATCAGCTATTTGCTGCCATTACTGGGTAGAAGGATGTGGAATGAATTCTGTCTGCAGCAAGGTCCACAACTGTAAGCAAGTGTCGCTGACAATTCTACTGATTTGTAGATTTTCTATTGCAAGGAGGAAGAAAAACTCACCTGTAGCCAGAATCCACAAATATAGATATTGGTATATAGAGAGTAAAGTCCCCGTTACACACAACGACGTATCTAACGATATATCGCCGGGCTCACGGATTCCGTGACGCACATCCGGCATCGTTAGCGACGTCGTTGCATATGACACGCACGAACGACCGTTAACGATGGAAAATACTCACCAAATCGTCCCTCGTTGACACGTCGTTCATTTTCAAAATATCGTTGATTGTTGAGGACGCAGGTTGTTCGTCGTTCCCGTGGCAGCACACATCGCTATGTGTGACACCTCGGGAACGACGAACTACAGCTTACCTGCGGCCGCCGGCAATGAGGAAGGAAGGAGGTGGGCGGGATGTTACGGCCGCTCATCTCCGCCCCTCCGCTTCTATTGGGCGGCCGCTTAGTGACGCCGCACGAACCGCCCCCTTAGAAAGTAGGCGGTTTGCCGGCCACAGCGACGTCGCTAGGCAGGTAAGTCCGTGTGACTGCTCCGAACGATATTGTGCGCCACGGGCAGCGATTTGCCCGGGATGCACAACCGACGGGGGCGGGTATGCTCGCTAGCAATATCGCTAAGATGGATATATTGTCTGCCTCTCATTCTATCAAGAATAGGTTAAACAGTTGTCCGGGGTTTTCACATTGATGACGCGTACGGCACCACCGCAGATCAGCTGTTCCCGGTGTTATCCGGAATTGCATCGTTGTGGCAATGCACAGCTCTGTAAACTGTCCAGTGGCCGCGGCTGGATATTACATATCAGCCCCCTATTTTAAATCAGTAGAGGGTAGATGTTCAGTACCTGGCTACGGCCACTATTCCGTCAACGGAGCTGTGCACAGCGCCACAACGAAGCAATTCCGGCCAACACCAGGAACGGCTGATTGGGGGGCTAGCTCCTAGAGATATAATACGGGTTAGATCCGGCTCGACTGCTCGGACTAGGTGCTATAGGGTAAAATAGGAACTGATCAATAGATAAAACCCCAGCACACAAAGGAAATAGGGTGAACCTTGACAACAGTAACACCACCGTTTCGGCACTTACGCCTTTCTCCAGGTTGTTATGTAATGCAAAGATACAAGATTGCGCAGGTCACAACGAACGACCGTCTTAGAGAATGGACGCTGTTACAGAGGATTCTCCAGGCAACTCCTGCAGGCGCTCCTTCCTCTACCTTCTTTTCCTGCCCTACCCCCACATCACCACCGTGATACTGATTACTGCGAAATGTGAGACACCTTGTCCATTCTCTAAGATGGTTGTCCGTTGTGACCCGCGCAATCTTGTATCTTTGCATTACACAACAACCTTGAGAAAGGCGTAAGTGCCGAAACGGTGTTAAGGGTGCTTTACACGCTACGACATTGCTAGTGATGGCACCCGTCCACGTCGCTGTTTCGTCATGGGGGTGATCGCTGCCGTAGCAAACAATATCGCTATGGCAGCGTCACACGCACATACCTGCTTAGCAACGTCGCTGGAGACACCCAACAATCTCTCTTTTAACCCCTTCAGCCCCCGGGCACTTTCCGTTTTTGCGTTTTTGTTTTTTTGCTCCCCTTCTTCCGTGAGGCGTAACATTTTTATTTTTCCATCAATCTTGCCATATGAGGGCTTGTTTTTTGCGGGACGAGTTGTACTTTTAAATGAAACCATAAGTTTTACCATATAGTGTACTGGAAAACGGCAAAAAAATTCCAAGTGCGGAAAAATTGCAAAAAAAGTGTGATCGTACAATAGTTTTTGGGATATTTTATTCACTGTGTTCACTATATGGTAAAACTGAGGTATCTATGTGATGCCTCAGGTCGGTGCGAGTTTGTAGACACCAAACATGTATAGGTTTACTTGTATCTAAGGGGTTAAAAAAAATTCACAAGTTTGTCCAATAAAAGTGGCGCACGTTTTGCGCCATTTTCCGAAACACGTAGCGTTCTTATTTTTAAGGATCTATGGCTCAGTGATGGCTTATTTTTTGCGTCTCGAGCTGACGTTTATAATGGTACAACTTTTGCGCAGATGCTACGTTTTGATCGCCTGTTATTGCATTTTGCGTAACACTTGCGGCGACCAAAAAACGTAATTTTGGCGTTTGGAATTTTTTTGCAACTACGCCGTTTACCAATCAGATTAATTGATTTTATATTTTGATAGATCGGGCATTTCTGAACGCGGCGATACCAAATATGTGTATATTTATTTATTTTTTTAACCCTTTAATTTTCAATGGGGGGAAAGGGGGGTGATTTGAACTTTTAGGTTTTTTGTTTTTTTTTTTATTTTTTAAAACTTTTTTTTTACTTTTTTTTTTTATTTTACTAGTCCCCCTAGGGGGCTATAGCGATCAGCAATCCGATTGCTGATCGCTATCTGCTGATCACAGCTATACCGCTGTAATCAGCAGATTCAGTCACTTTGGTTTTCCCTCTGCTCTCGGCCGAGGGAAAATGAAAGTGAAACATCGTAGCAGCAGGCGTCATCACATGACCCTGTGCTACGATGGCAACCACCGATAGTCACGTGATAACACACGTGACTTCCGGTGGGGGCGGCGGTGATTAACAAACATGGCCGCGCGCATTTAAATCTTGCTGCCAGACTTTGGCAGCAAGATTTAAGGGGTTAATGGCCGCGGGTGGAAGCGATTCCACCCGCGGCTAGTAGGCACACATGTCAGCTGTTGAAAACAGCTGATATGTGTGCCGATCCACGCCGCCTGCCCGCGGCAGGGGGCGGGGCTTAACCCGACACGATCCTGGACGGATAGATCCGTCCAAGGTCGTGAAGGGGTTAAGGGGGAGGTTCGTTTGGCGTCACAGCGACGTCACTGAGCGGCCGCCCAATAGCAGAGGAGGGTTGGAGATGAGCGTCCGGAACATGCCACCCACCTCCTTCCTACCTCATTGCCGGTGGACGCAGGTAAGGAGATGTTCGTCGTTCCTGTGGTGTCACACATAGCGATGTGTGATGCCGCAGAAACGAGGAACAACCAGCGGCATGCATCACCAACGACATGAAAAGCAGCGACGTGTCAACGATCAACGATTTTTTACATGTTTGCGATTGTTGATCGTCGCTCCTTTTAGTCACACACAACGATATCGCTAATAACACCGGATGTGCATCACGAACACAGTGACCCCAACGATATATCATTAGCGATGTCGCAGCGTGTAAAGCACCCTTTACTCTTGTCAAGGTTCACTTTTGCAGTCTTTCAATAAATCTATTGCATTTGTATTCTCTCCCTATTTCCTTTGTGTGCTGGGGTTTTATCTATTGATCATCTCCTAGAGATAAACCATCAGTGTTAAAGTCCCAGGCAACCCCTTTAACAATATAATCTGTGTAATAAAAAAATGAAACTTACCATAGTGCCACCATCAATCTCTCCTCAGAAGGAACAGCACCCCAAAAGGTGTAATTTTACGAGGAAATTTGAGAGACAAGTCATTGGTGGAGGTTTTCAAATGAAGGTGATGCTTGTCCTCACATGAAGCCGGTCTGGATGCTGGCGAAGTTGAGCAAACAGCAGATTATAAGCGCGATACATAGGCTTTATAGGTAAGAGGATGAACCCAAAACTGAGGACGGGGCCCAGCATCACTTGATCATCTCCTCCGTCTTCGATAACTCAGCAGGGTGAATGTAAAATAGACTGAGGGCAGCTTATTGCCCCAACCGATAGTAAACCACCTACAAACGCCAACCCCTACGATGCAAGAAGACCATGTAGAGATCCAAATTACCTTTTTTATAGTAGTCTATTTTGGATTTTTTGGGGGATTTTTGGGATTTTTAATGCAATACTACCTTGCTTGGTATATTAAATACTATATAACAATGGAAAAGTAGAATTCAGGGATGAAACAAATTTATATAAAAATCTGTGTAGCGTTTAGGAAACACCCCCATTAACCCAAAATTCAATAGTAATGGAAATAAAAGTATACATCAAGAATGTGACGAGGTTTATAGACAATATTTTGGACATACATGCTTGACGCATTACATAAAAAGCATGCTATTTTGGTATTTATTCCCATGGAAAAAAAAATATATGTCTATACGCACACTGATCAGTATGAACGCCGCAGCGTGGACCTAACCTAGCTGAGCTTGACCTGCTGTATTCAGGATTACAGAAAATAGGTGCTGCCACCAGTGGTGAAGAGGAGTACTGCAATTACCTTTTTGTAAACATTTTTTAAAAAAAATATCTCAAAAAAATTAGATTTTTTTTTTTCTATTTTACCATGGATCATCTGACATGTATTTTTCTGTTCTTTAGGTTATAGAGTTTGATGATGGATCAGGGTCTGTTCTTCGAATACAACCCCTCCGGGTTCACAGGGATGAAGCAATATACGAGTGTACAGCAACCAACAGCGTGGGGGAAATAAACAGCAACGCCAAACTGACTGTTCTAGAAGGTAGGACACAGCAGCCGACAATCAATTTATAGTATTGTATATAAAGCTGGTTTAAAATGTCATTTTTTTTATCACTGATTCATTGACTTTAATGGGGTCTGTTTGGGATTTCCATAATTTTCATGTAAATAATGGCGTACTATGTGCATACTCTGTGTGCCATGAAAAATGATGCAAACAACTAAACCTCAATCTATACCCATAATCAGTGTAGGGTCATAAATGCAAACACAATTTGGGCAAATTGTGTTTCCATCAAAAATGATGGGACCCTCAATGAGTACATGGACGAAACCTCTATTAATTTGCAATGAATTTGGTCGCAATTTGCAAAATATCTTTTTACAGGTTTTATTAATGGACTAGCAAGTGATAAACCATGCAAAGAAAAGCAACCACAGGCGGGGCCGTACACGGAGAAGTCAGAACTCTTAACTTTATCATAAACTTTACACTCGGTGGCCAAGAAATAATTTGTCATTGCTCCACTGTCTATAGACCAGCAATGCAAGGTTACCTGTCGGTTACATATTTAGCATAGTCTTTACCGAAGGTTAAGGGCATGGTAGGTCTCTTCTCGGTAATCATTCTTCACCAGTCCAGAACAGTGTCCTATTGAATCGGCTGCGTCCTTGTGCTCTCAGGCTCTGCCATGTGTGACAAATCGCTGCTTCTTTCCAGGATCACTAGAGGGATTATATCAGCGATGCTCACATTGATCCCACAGCTTGCTCCTTGCCCTCTCCAAAAACCTGCTCACATACCTTCCTCTCACACTAGAGAAAATAATGTTTTAAATCCCAAGGAGAAATCCTTATAAATCCTTATTATTTATTTATTATGCTTTGCTTATATAGCACCATCATATTCCGTAGCGCTTTATTGACATCATCATCAATCTACATTCCCTAAATGTAGGTGTTTGGAGTGTGGGAGGAAACCCACGCAAACACAGGGAGAACATACAAACTCCTTGCAGATATTGTCCTTGGTGGGATTGAACCACGGACCCCAGAGCTGCAAAGCAGCAAATCATCCTTGTATATCTCTAATGTTATGACCATGAAGAAACACTCAGAAACAAAGGCCCTGATTCATTTTTCACTGAGTTTTTACTCTTTTGGTCCTTTGGTCTTTTGGTTTTTTTTTTTATTTTGTGTGACCAAAGGACATCTACTTCTTTGCTTTTCTGTGACTCTTGCAGTCTCTCTGTATCTCTATACAACCTGCTGGTGACACTTGAAGCTCTGTGGCCACTTCCATCTGAGAACATCCTGCTTGAAGCCTCACAATGGCGCGGTGCTGCTGATCAATTGTTAGGTGTCTTGGTCTCGTAATGTCAAAATACAAACTGCGCTGATGTGGAGGACTGTTTAACTCCAATTCTAATTGAAACCAAAAAAAATGTATTGGGCAATTCATGGATCAAACACCTGTTGTGAATTTTGCCATTAAGCTCCTTGCTAGAGAACAGCAAGTTGTGCAAAAAGTCCTGAAACATTGAACAGTTGGACATGTGTAGTCAAGAGTTTAACCCCTTAACGACCACGGGCCGTAAAATTACGTCCTAGCAGTCATAATGCTACTGCCCGCGGTCTGCTGGCGGCAGCATGCCGCGATCGGCACACATCTCAGCTGATTTTCACAGCTGAGATGTGTGCCTGCTAGGCACGAGCAGAATCGTTATCTGCTCGTGCCGTTTAACCCCTTAAATGGCGCTGTCAATATGTGACGTGACAGCGCCATTATAAGCGCGATCGCGGTAAACTTTTACTTACCGCCCGATACCGGAAGTCACGTGACGCAGATACGCTCTCTTTCTCTTTTGCTGTGCCGCTGGCACAGCGAAAGTGAAAGCAATTCATGTGTAGTACAGGAGTCATCACATGACCCTGTGCTACCATGACAACTAACGGAAGTCACGTGATCGCGTCACGTGACTTCCGTTAGTTGTCATGGTAGCACAGGGTCATGTGATGACTCCTGTACTAACAATGAATTGCTTTCACTTTCGCTGTGCCAACGGCACAGCAAAAGAGAAAGAGAGCGTACCTGCTGTTTACAGCTGTATAGCTGTGATCAGCAGATAGTGCAGAGCGATCGTAATTCTGATCGCAATAGCCCCCTAGGGGGACTAGTAAAATAAAAAAAAAAAGTTAAAAAAAAGTTTTAAAAAATTAAAAAAAAAACAAAAGAACCTAAAAGTTCAAATCACCCCCCATTCGCCCCATTGAAAATTAAAGGGTTAAAAAAATAAAAAATATACACACATTTGGTATCGCCGCCTTCAGAAACGCCCCATCTATCAAAATATAAAATCAATTAATCTGATCAGTATACGGCGTAGCGGCAAAAAAATTCCAAACGCCAAAACGACGTTTTTTTGTCGCCACAACTTTTGCGCAAAATGCTATAAGAGGCGATCAAAACGTAGCATCTGCGCAAAAATGGTACCGTTAAAAACGTCAGCTCGAGACGCAAAAAATAAGCTGTCACTGAGCAATAGATCCCGAAAAATGAGAACACTACGAGTCACGGAATATGGCGTAAAACGTGCGCCACTTTTTTTGATCAAACTTCCGGTTTTTTTTTTTTTAACCTCTTATATAAAAGTAAACCTATACATGTTTGGTGTCTACGAACTCGCACTGACCTGAGGCATCACACCCACACATCAATTTTACCATATAGTGAACACAGTGAGTAAAATATCTCAAAAACAATAGTGCTATCGCTCTTTTTTTGCAATTTTTCTACATTTGGAATTTTTTTGCCATTTTCCAGTACACTATATGGTAAAACTTATGGTTTCATTTAAAAGTACAGCTCGTTGCGCAAAAAATGAGCCCTCACATGACCATATTGACTGAAAATTAAAAAAGTTACGTCTCTCAGAAAAAGAATGGCGAAAAAAAAAAAACGGAAAGTGAAAAATCGGCCGGTCGTGAAGGGAGTTAAAGAAGGTCACATTAAGTTCTCCTGCATTTTAGGGTCATCCTGAAATTCCACCTGAAAGCCAAATATCCCTAACATTTTTGTTAGTGCTGTATATTCAACCCAGCCATAAATGTTCAATAGCGGCAGACGAAAGACTTAAGGCCCAGTCACACCAAACAACTTACCAGCGATCCCAACAACGATACAACCTGATAGGGATCGCTGGTAAGTTGCTAGGAGGTCGCTGGTGAGGTATCACACTAAGCGACGCTCCAGCGATCCCACCAGCAACCTGACCTGGCAGGGATCGCTGGAGCGTCGCTACACGTGGAAGCATGCTGCGCTTGGTAACTAAGGTAAATATCAGGTAACCAACCCGATATTTACCTTGGTTACCAGCGCACACCGCTTAGCGCTGGCTCCCTGCACACCTAGCCACAGTACACATCGGGTTAATTACCCGATGTGTACTCTGCTACGTGTGCAGGCAGCAGGGAGCCGGCTTCTGCGGACGCTGGTAACCACGGTAAACATCGGGTAACCAAGAAGCCCTTACCTTAGTTACCCGATATTTACCTTCGTTACCAGCGTCCGCCGCTCTCACACTGCTAGTGCCGGCTCCTGTTCCCTGCACTCCTAGCCACAGTACACATCGGGTTAATTACCCGATGTGTACTCCAGCTACGTGTGCAGAGAGCCGGCACTGACATCTGAGAGCAGCGGACGCTGGTAACGATGGCAAATATCGGGTAACCAAGGTAAGGGCTTCTTGGTTACCCGCTGTTTACATTGGTTACCAGCGTCCGCAGAAGCCGGCTCCTGCTGCCTGCACATTCAGTTGTTGCTCTGTCGCTGTCACACACAGCGATCTGTGCTTCACAGCGGGACAGCAACAACTAAAAAATGGCCCAGGACATTCAGCAACAACCAGCGACCTCACAGCAGGGGCCAGGTTGTTGCTGGATGTCACACACAGCGACATCGCTAGCTAGTTGTGCCTCAGCAGCGATGTTGCTAGCGATGTTGCTTAGTGTGACGGTACCTTAACATTCTTTGTGGGAGCTTGATTTTATGGAAATATGTTTTGCAGAATAGTGCCGGGTCTTCTGTGTAATCTCTGCTCATATTGTGGAGTCGTCAGGAGCCCGAACCTTCCCGGAGACCTGCGGTGTTCATGCAGCATTATCTTGCTCTGTAGATTCTAATCTTCCTGGGACTGAGCTTCGGTTACTCAGCCTATGTGATACATTTATCCTGCGTGCATTATGTATACACCCCGCAACATTCTACTTACCATATGCACGCGTGGTTTGAAATGTAAACACCAGTGATTATCTGCCACCAGCAGAGATAGGGGGGTGGGCGAGGACTGTGCTGGAAAGACCTCAACCGTGCATGGAGGCTCAGACGTGAATGGTTTAGCTACGTTCTGCTGGGAGCTGAGGATTAATAAGAATCTGAGGCGAATAAATTGTTTTAAAATCTGGTGACCTCACTACTATGGTGGTCATCAGTATGTAGTCTATTTTCAAGAGACATTTGATGACCCTTGTATAAGGAATTGGTGTACTGGAACAGGAGCAACTTCAATCTTCCCTGGAGGTCTGCAGTGGCTGCAACAACTAAACTGGTTATCACGGCGGCGATTGTACAGATACTTTACATGGTAAATGCTAGAATTGAAAAACAATTGGAATTTTAGATTTTTCATTCTCTCAAGGCCAAGGAGGAAATTGTGGAGGTCAAACAGTGGCTCAGTGGTTAGCTCTATTAGTCAGTGACGTAAGTTGAAGCCCATGCGCCCCAATGCAAAAGCTTCACCGGGACCCCCAATTATTGCAAGTCTTTAATAGCAATGGTCTTTTTATATAGGCCATAAGGACTTTTGGGGCCCCTGAGGCTCCAGGGCCCGGTTGCAATTGAAACCCTCGCACTTATTGTAGTTAATCCTCTGTCTATAGCACTGGGGTCCTGGGTTCAAATCCCACAGAGGACAACATCTGGCTTCCTTCCACACCACAAAGACATACCGATTGGTGAGGATGGGGATTGGGGAGGATGGAGATTGGGGATTGGGGAGGATGGGGATTGGGGAGGATGGGGATTGGGGAGGATGGGGATTGGGGAGGATGGGGATTGGGGAGGATGGGGATTGGGGAGGATGGAGATTGGGGAGGATGGGGATTGGGGAGGATGGGGATTGGGGAGGATGGGGATTGGGGAGGATGGGGATTGGGGAGGATGGGGATTGGGGAGGATGGGGATTGGGGAGGATGGAGATTGGGGAGGATGGAGATTGGGGAGGATGGAGATTGGGGAGGATGGAGGGAAGATGAGGATGGATGGAGATGGAGGGGGATGAGAATGGATGGGGGATGAGAATGGATTGAGGATAATGGAGGATGAGAATGGAGATGATGATGATGAGGATGGATAACCGATGATGAGGATGATTGATGTCTGACAATTTACAAAAAAGGTAATGGGGCAACAGAAAATGCAACCAGCCTGTGTCTTTCACATGAGATGGTCTTTGCAGTCTTTCATAGAAAATCGACAACACCAGTTCCTTTACATTAACTTCATTAACTTGGCCTCGATAGACCCATACATATTAGATTGACAGGTGCGGCCCACAGTCTTATAGTTATGGGGCCTCCCGACTCCCCACCCTGATAGGTGATTGTCAGAGGAGATAAGGATTGGACATGTCGGATTTTGGACTGCCGATCCTTTTGCTGCAGGAAGTCTGAGCGCTCGGCTGTGTACGAGTCAGTAGACGGCTCTGAAGTGTATGGGGGGCTCAGCCCCTGTCGCTTTCTCCTCTAATGCTGCTTCAGAAGGTGGCATCTTATGTGCACGTTTTAAGTAATTGAAAATTACTTCTCTCGTTGATAGAAAGAGGGCACGAGAGGGAGGGGAGGCCACTGAAACACCTCTGCTCCTTTCTTCTTCCTTTTCTCCTAGGCAGCTGATAAGCTGAATTATGCATGAGTCATATTGAGCATTTTCTGTCTTTTTCAATTATGACCTGAAGCAGTGAAGTAACAGACTCCGTTTGCTTGTCTGGCAGGGGGAGGGCACCATAAATGACCAAAAGAAGCTTTTTGTACTGTGGTCACAGCAAATTAAATGTCTTATTGAGAGCGAGCTTGGAAGAGGGCTTAGGCCTGATGTGCTGTGCATGTTAGCGGAGGGCAGAACCTGGAAATGCGGAGTCTCTGGAGGGACAATCACCCCTCCTGGAGTGCTGAGCCGGAGATCCTCGCACACCATGACATCTGCCCTCCACATTCAGCATATGCCAGTGCAGCAGATCCTGCATCATTTGGAGTGGAGCCAAGGAGCCTCATTACTGTAAACTACTCATACAAAAGCCTGAACAGGACCATTTAAAAAGCAATTCCACCACAAAAGAAAGCAACATTACTAATACTGAAAGATACATAGTCAAGGCATTTTTAGAAAATGTTATGTTTTGTTAAATTCAATCCATCAGTCTCCATCACACAAAAATGAGCACACATTTCATATACTTCCCCCCCCCCTGAAAAGAGCTAATTTCAGCCTCACAAATGTAGTTTTTTTTTTCCGCATTACTCATTGTCCTGACAAAAATACTATCCATTGTATCCATTATATAATTACAATAATACTGCCCCGTATGTGGAAAATACTACTATAATACTGCCCCCTATATACAAGAATATAACTACTATAATACTGCCCCTATGTATAAGAATATAACTAGTGTAATACTGCTCCCATATACAATAATATTACTACTATAATACCGCCCCCCTATGTAGAAAAATATAACAACTATAATACTGCCCCCTATGTAGAAAAATATAACTACTATAACACTGCTCCTATGTACAAGAATATAACTACTATAATACTGCTCCTATGTACAAGAATATAACTACTATAATACTGCCCCTATGTACAAGAATATAATTACTATAATACTGCCCCTATGTACAAGAATATAGCGACTATAATACTGCCCCTATGTACAAGAATATAACTACTATAATACTGCCCCTATGTACAAGAATATAACGACTATAATACTGCCCCTATGTACAAGAATATAACTACTATAATACTGGCCTCTATGTATAAGAATATAACTACTATAATACTGCTCCTATGTACAAGAATATAACTACTATAATACTGCTCCTATGTACAAGCATTAATATACTACTGCCTCCGGTACAAAAGAATACAACTACTATAATGCCTTTTTATGTATTGGAATACTTCTTCAATGATGCTGCTTTCTATCGACGGACACATACTTCTCTTATGAGCTCACTATGGGAAGGACAACGCTAAGCAATATTATCTGCCATGAAGATAATGGAGAAAATCACTAATAATCGGGGGTCTTTGTTACAGTGTGTCAGTGGGGTATTTTTGCGCGTTGGCTTGCTTCCTCCATTGTGAGAAAGCTGCAGTTAATTCCCGTTTTTTGTTTATTCTTATTTATTTCCGCCATTAGATTCTCTTCCCGTTTTACGGAGCCTGAGTAAGAGCCGTAGCCTGCGCGCGCCACATCGCACATTGTTCTGCCCATTGTTCGTGCCTTATACATTATTAATCATAATAATTGTAAATAAGATAAAGTGGATACACGTTTTCCATTCTGTAGCTACGAGGCATTAGAAATTGTGTTGGTTATAATGCATAGAGCCGATTTTCAAGAAGAACAATGCTTCAAATGTTCCAGCCATTTTTACTTTAACAAATCCCGTATTTGCCTACAAGGGAGAAAGGGAAAAATAATAATAATAATTTTCTCTCTGAAACTTTCCAATTTAATCACAAATTGCCCTCGTGGAATGCACTCATTACCTCGTCAGAAAACTCATTCCTGGCTCTGATTTACTATGTCTGTAAATAGGAAGAACAGTTACAAATATCATGTAGTCAGTAATAAGCCTTGTCTGTCTTATAAGAGCTCATCTGATTAGATCGTATATGTGTGGATAATCCGCGCCTCATTTCTAGACCTTTGTTTGCGAGGGTAAAGTCGCTTTCCTTTCTCAGGCGCCATTAGTCATGTACATACTGTTATATCGGCACCGCTCTGTTTTCTGCTCATATTTCTGGGCCCTTTAAGTGCTCACAAGCTGTCAAACTTTACAAACACAATTGACTGAGCAGCAACCTCTTGGATTATGAGTCTGTCAATCATACAACGTCTTCACGTCACCTGTATGTGGCAGAAATGTCACCTGCCATTTATATTCATAGCCCATGGATACTGACACTCACCCAGCGCCATCCAAAAAGAAGACTCCTGCCCTTTAAGATGTGCGAAGGTACAAGGGTGATCTGAATAGACACCCATGATGAGGTAGATAGTGATGATTGTTAAAGGGCTTCTTCCACAATAAATTGGTATCAAAGCAAATTTTTGAATTCTTCATTTTCCCCCCTCCTTTCCTGCTTCTGACCCACAATGTAGTTTGTTAAAGGGAATCTGTCAATTATTATTATTTTTATTATTATTATTATTATTATTATTTATTTATAGCGCACCATTGATTCTCTGTTGCTTTACACGAGAAAGGGATACATACAAAATACATATACAAGTTACAGTAGACAGACTGGTACAGAGGGAAGAAGACCCTGCCCTTGCGGGCTTAGAGTCTCTAGGATATTGGGGAGGAGACCGTAGGTGGGGTGTTGGTGGGGCGGCATTGCCGGCATGGTGGTGAGGCGGTAGAGTCATTGGTGATTTATAGGCATTTCTGAACAGATGAGTTTTCAAGTTCCATTTGAAGCTTGCAGGTGTAGCAGATAACCTGACGTGTTGAGGCAGCAAATTCCAGAGGACTGGGGATGCTCGGGAGAAGTCATGGAGGTGGTTGCATGAGGAGTGAATGAGAGAGGAGGAAAGAAGGAGATCTTGTGTTGGAGTGTAGCGGGAGATTAGTTCGTAGATATACGGAGGAGACAAATTATGGGCAGCTTTGTAGGTCAGTGTTAGTAGTTTCAATTGAAATTGTCTCTCCAGGAAAGGAGACAAACTCTAGCGGCACCTATTGGAAGTAGCAATCCTAAAAGTCAAAAGTGGCCTTTTAACAAGCCTTTTCATATGACCTAGGTTTTCTGCCAGATCAGAATCCCAATTTGCAGACCCGGTGTTTCGGGGTGATTGCCCCTCGTCAGTGCAAAATATGAGTGCCTGATCTTGCTTATGAGAAGCTATGTGGGGACCACGGGGGGGGAAGACTATTCTACTTACGGAGACCTGACAAACTAGTCTGGCTGCCAGTGAGGGGACTTATAGCTGCAATGCCCCTCTGGGAAATATTCAAATTGTCTCTCCAAGAAAGGAGACAAACTCTAGCGCCACCTATTGGAAGTAGCAATCCTAAAAGTCAAAAGTGGCCTTTTAACAAGTCTTTTTATATGACCTAGGATTTATGCCAGATCAGAATCCCAATTTGCAGACACGGTGTTTCGGGGTGATTGCCCCTCGTCAGTGCAAAGTATGGGTGTCTGATATGGCTTATGAGAAGCTTTGTACGGTGGAGGATTAGTAGCCAATGGAGGGATTTGGAGAGGGGAGAAGTGGGGTGGTGGTAAGGAGTAAGGTGAATCAGTCGGGCAGCAAAGTTAAGGATGGACTGGAGAGGGGAGAGCATGTAAGCAGGGAGGTCACAGCGGAGGATGTTGCAGTAATCGAGGCGGGAGATTGAGGGCATGCACTAGCATTTTCGTAGATTGAGAATTTAGGAAAGGACGGATTCTGGAAATATTTTTAGTTAAGGATGGCAGGAGGTGACGAGAGATTTGATGTATTGTATTAAGGACAAGGCAGAGTTGAGGGTCACTCCAAAGCAGCGAACTTTAGGTACTGGGGAGAGCGTGATGTTATTTATTGTAATAGATAGATCAGGTAGAGAATGTAGGTGACATGGAGGAAAGATGATCAGTTCAGTTTTGGCCACATTGAAGTTTAGGAAGCGAGAGGAGAAAAAGCATATGTCTGATAGACACTCCGGAATTCTGGACAGCAGAGAAGTGACACCTGGGCCAGAGCGGTAGATGGGAGTGTCATCAGTGTATAGGTGGTACTGGAAGCCATGGGACTTTGAGTTGTCCCAGGCCAAATGTATAGATGGAAAAAGGTAAGGGTCCCAGGATTGAGCCTTGAAGGACGCCAACAGAGAGGACGGGATGAAGAGGTTGTGTGGAAAGGTATGAAAAGATTCAAGAGAGGGCGAGGTCTCTGATACCAAGGGAAGAGAGGATCTGTAATAGGAGGGAGTAGTCAACCGTGTCAAAGCCTGAGGACAGGTCTAGAAGGAGGAGTATGGAGAAGTGACTGTTAGCTTTGGCAGTAAGCCATTAGTAATTTTGGTCAGGGAAATTTCAGTAGAGTGATGTGGACGGAAGCCGGATTGTAGGTTGTCAAAGAGAGATTGAGATGAGAGGTGGGAGGAAAGTTCAGCATGGAACGTCAGCTTACACAAACTCCCCATGCCAAACTCTCCACCTTGCTGGAAATATATTATAAAGTATTCTCCAGGTGGTATTTTATATATTGCAAAAATTAAATAAGATCTACCCAGAAAAATAATTTCTCTGGGGAAAACTGGAAACTTGGCACACATATATAGAGCTGTCCATCCCTTGGCAGGCTCTGGGCAGACACACAAGACCTCCTCTCAAGACCACTAATCCAAACATCCCTCTAACCCCCCCCCCCCCACCCCCCGGCTAATACTACTGTCCATCAGTCTTGGAAACATCCGAAATGAATTCAAACCCATCATAAGTCATATTCTGTGAACTATAAAGAATCTGATCGCGTCAAGGTGGAAACAAGAGCCTCCACCCAAGATAGAAGATCAAATAGAATTTCCCTACACAATGCGTTTGAACACAACTTCGCCCTAAGGGGAAAAAAGTACAAAGAATACAACCGAAATTGGCTCCCCTGGATCAAAACATTTACACAACTGCATATAAAAGAATCCATTGACTAGGACTAAAAACTTACCGTATGCCAGGGGTCGGGAACCTTTTTGGTGGAGAGAGCCATGAACGCCACATATTTAAAATTGTAATTCTGTGAGTGCCATACTCACCAGGGGGGAGCAGTGGTGGTGGAGCTGCTCAGAAGGTCCCAGGAGGCAGGGTAGGTGATGCTGCAGGCACGTAGGAGGGGGTATCAAGAGGGTGAGTGTGTGGCAGGTCAGCAATACTGCTGCGGGCTCGTGGGGCGTCACAGCTGCGGGCGCCATTGATCTGCCGGCGGGCTTCTTTGAATCTCCCGCTGTTGATGAGATCGACTTCAAGAAAATGGCCATGGCGCATGCGCAGATCAATGGGATGGAATTCAAGAAAATGGTTTTGGAGTCCTATATGCGCACGTGCTGCCTCCGCTGCCATTTTCTTGATGTCGATATCATCAACTACACTGAGCAACCCAGTAAAGAAACAAAAAAGTCCAGCTCACCCCAATATAAAGATGTGATCCTGAGACGGTGCACGGATGGAAGGCAAATCCACAGCATGTAGGTAAGTAATGAAAATCCAGCAACTGCGTCCAGTAAAATAAAAAACTTCGACTTTTATTTCAACAAGGTTAAAAGCGATAAAACCAATTCACATGAATGGAAAGGAAGACGCGTTTCGGACAGTGTATGTCCTTAGTCATCCATGACTAAGGACATACACTGTCCGAAACGCGTCTTCCTTTCCATTCATGTGAATTGGTTCTACTAAGCAACCCAGTATGTGACACATCGCTGGAATCAGGATCTCTGTCCCTACATTATGATGCTCTCAGATTAGGTGGCAAAAATCAGGTGACAGATTCCCTTTAAACTCTGTGTATAAGGGCCTGGAATCTCCTTTCCCCAGTGATGGTCACTTGTAATTTCTAGTTATATGCTCCTTGCCGGAATGGATCTCTGCACCTTGCCGGAATGGATCGCTGCCCCTTGCCGGAATGGATCTCTGCCCCTTGCCGGAATGGATCTCTGCCCCTTGCCGGAATGGATCTCTGCCCCTTGCCGGAATGGATCTCTGCACCTTGCCGGAATGGATCTCTGCCCCTTGCCGGAATGGATCTCTGCCCCTTGCCGGAATGGATCTCTGCACCTTGCCGGAATGGATCTCTGCCCCTTGCCGGAATGGATCTCTGCCCCTTGCCGGAATGGATCTCTGCCCCTTGCCGGAATGGATCTCTGCCCCTTGCCGGAATGGATCTCTGCCCCTTGCCGGAATGGATCTCTGCCCCTTGCCGGAATGGATCTCTGCCCCTTGCCGGAATGGATCTCTGCCCCTTGCCGGAATGGATCTCTGCCCCTTGCCGGAATGGATCTCTGCCCCTTGCCGGATTGGATCTCTGCCCCTTGCCGGATTGGATCTCTGCCCCTTGCCGGATTGGATCTCTGCCCCTTGCCGGATTGGATCTCTGCCCCTTGCCGGATTGGATCTCTGCCCCTTGCCGGATTGGATCTCTGCCCCTTGCCGGATTGAATCTCTGCCCCTTGCCGGAATGGATCTCTGCCCCTTGCCGGAATGGATCTCTGCCCCTTGCCGGAATGGATCTCTGCCCCTTGCCGGAATGGATCACTGCTCTCCATCCAATAATTTTGTGCTGAATTTGTATTTACAGCTGCAAATCTGAACAAGCAGAGATTCAGTGTAAAGTATGGTGGCATAATAGAGCAGCCAATTGCTCTGATCACACAGTGGGTTTTAGACCACCATAGACTTCAATAGACCGTGTATCTGAGCTGGAGTCACTGATCACCGCTGCCATTATAAAGCTTTTCTTATGCTGTGTTCATCCGAAAGACAAGATAATGTATAAATAACAAAAGAAAAAGTTCTGTTAATACAACGGAAGCATGGCTGCTAGGATCCGCAGCATATTCCTACCTACAGAACAACGGCAGCTAATAATTGTTTACCAGGACTTAGCGCTTTAATAGAAGATGCTTCATTTAATATAGGATACTTGCTGGCACTAATAAAGGAGGCGCTGGCTGCAGGACAGGTCCCTGCGGGATTCTGCTGCTTCACTGTGATAAATGGCTCTCATTACTTATTACTCTTTGCTTTCTTAATCTTAAATAATGCTATATCCGCTCACAACATTTTTGTCCATTGTGGCCTGCGTCTCGCTGTTTTCTCCCCACCTCAGTGGAAGAGGCAATGTCAAAATGCCTTGCCGACTCAATAAATATTGCATCCTCTTACTCCCCTTGATCTACATCCTGAATGTCTTCCTGAAAGAAACAGATTTGTCAATGATAAACGTCTGACAGTTACAAATGATGGTTGCAGGGAGGCTTGCCTGCAATATGTCCTTGCTCGGAGCCCTGTTCCTGCACAGTATGTGCTACCTGCCTCCCAGCCAGCGAGCGCCGAGATGGGGAGGGCCGGGGACGCTGAACCAGGACGTGTGACAGCTTCTTACTGCCACCGAGAAACATAGGGGGACAGAGACTGATGATGGAATCATAAAGGGCAGCAATTAATGGAAAAGAAAAAGATCTGAATAAGAGGAGGCCGATGGGGAGAAGAGACGCGTCTGTCCGTGATCAGGCGGCTACACAACAACCAAAACTCATTATTTCTGCACATTTTAGCCATGTATTGGATTGTGAACTTCCATACATTGAAACAATTTGTTACATCCTGAGTTACATTGCGTCCATAGTTCCTCCACAATCCAAAAAATGGTCCATCTGTATAGAAAGTAGAGGCGCCCGTTGTTTAAGAAAAAATATTAATAAATTGCTACTTTAACCGGATGCACTTTTGGGTCCACATTACAGATTCAGTGACCGGATCTCCCACAGTTCGCCATATCCTGGTAAACTGCATGAGGTCCGGGCATTGCGGCCGTAACACTGATGCTACTCATATTGGGTCAAAATGAGGCAATTATTTCCACCAACCTACTGCTTGAAGCATTTACAACCCTTAGGGCTAAAAACACCTAACGCTGTGGGATCCTTGGTTTTCTGCTGCAGGTTGACGTTATGGACTGTCACTATTATTTCCAGCCTCGGATGCAGCATTACTGATGACAGTCACGCTGCTTTTAAAGTATCGATGGCTGTATTTAAATTCACCATTCATATATTTCCACATAACTCTTTGCCTCTTACTCCTGTTCATCCGGAACCACCAAGTTCATGTATAGAGTAAATCACAAAAGTGAGAACACCCCTCAGGTTTGTGTAAATATTCTCTTATCTCTTTTCATGGGTCAACACTGAAGATCTGACTCTGTGATACAATGTACAGTGTCAGTGTGCAGCCTGTATACATTTGGTGTCCTCTAAATGATTCAACACACATCCATTAATGTCTAAACCACTGGCAACAAAAGTGAGTACACTCAAGTGAAAATGGCCAAATTGTACCCAATTAGCCATTTTCCCTCCCCAATTTCATGTGAATCATTAGTGTTACAAGGTCTCAGGTGTGAATGGGGAGCAGGGGCGTTACGTTTGGTGTTATCCCTCACACACTCTCTCATACTGGTCACTGGAAGTTCATTATGGCATCTCATGGCAAAGAATTCTCTGAGAATCTGAAAAAGAGGATTGTTGCTCTACGTAAAGATGGCCGAGGCTATTGAAAGATTGTCACCATCCTGACACTGAGCTGCAGCATGGTGGCCAAGACCATATAGTGGTTTAACAAGACAGGTTCCATTCAGAATAGGCCTTGCAATTATTGACCAAAGAAGCTGGAGTGCACGTGCTCGGCATCATATCCAGAGTTTGGCTTTTCAGAATAGATGTACGAGTGCCGCCAGCATTACTGCAGAGGTCATGGGGGGGGACCTGTCAGTGCTCAAACCATACGCCGCACACTGCAGAGGTTGCAGAGGTGGGGGGGTCCGCCTGTCAGTGCTCAGACCATATGCCGCATACTGCAGAGGTTACAGGCGTGGGGGGTCCTCCTTTCAGTGCTCAGACCATATGCCGCACACTGAATCACATTGCTCTGCATGGCTGTTATCACAGAAGGAAGCCCTTTCTAAAGATGATGCACAAGAAAACCCTCAAACCGTTAGCTGAATACATTCAGACTATAAGGACATGGAATACTGGAACCATCCTGTGGTCTGATGAGACTAAAATAAACTTATTTGGTTCCACTGGTGTTAAGAGTGTGTGGCGGCTCCAGGTTAGGAGCACAAAAACAAGTGTGTCCTGCCTACAGTCAGGCATGGTGGTGGGAGTGTTGTGGTTTGGGGTTGCATTAGCGCTGCAGGCTGTGGGGCTCCTACAGTTCATTGATGGAGCCATGAAGCCAACTGTGGTATACTGAAGCAGAGCATGATCTCCTCCTTTCATATTCCAATATGATAACGACCCCAAACACCTCTAAGACGACCACTGCTTTTTAATGAAACTGAGGGTAAAGGTGCTGGACTGGGCAAGCATTTCCAGACAGAAAGCCTATGACGCATCTATGGGGCCTCCTCAAACGGAAGGTGGAGGAGCTCAATGTCTCTAACGTCCACCAGCTCCGTGATGTCATCATGGAGGATGGAAGAGGATCCCGCGGCTTCTGTGAAGCTCTTGTGACCTCCACGCCCAAGAGGATTAAGACAGTGCTGGATAATTATGGTTTCCACACAAAATATTGACCCTTTGGGCACAATTTGGACATTTTCACTTATGGAGTGTACTCACTTTTGTTGCCAGTGGTTTAGACATTAATGGCCGTGTGATGAGCTAGTCAGAGGGCACCAAATTTACGCTGTTATACAAGCTGCACACTGACACTGTACATTGTATCACCGGGTCAGATCTTCAGTGTTGTCCCATAAAAAGATATACTAAAATATTTCCAAAAATCTGAGGGGTGTACTCACTTTTTGATATACTGTATAAGCCAAAAGTACAAAATTGCTCAGGCTGAGCAGGAGAGGAAGGGAGATTACGTTTGGTCGTCATAATGCCTATTTCAGTTCCAGTATAGATGAGGGCACACCTTGCGGCCCCCGAGTACCGCCATGTGGTTTTCCGAACAATACGGACCGTTTTCTAATGATAGCTAATGATTGTGTTTTGTCTGCAGGTTAAACCACGTCTCAGCTTCACAGTGAACGCTGCGCTCGTCTGTAACCTTTAGAATCTCATACAACAAAAGCAGGAACAGATAAAACTGCGAGAATTAATACAATGCTGGAAATGTAATCAGATGAAGTTCATGGAATTGTTTTATTCGTAGAGAAAAAAAAATTACTGTTCGGGAAAAAAAAAAATAATTTGAAGGTCAGGAATTCACCGAGAAGTGCAGAAATGAAATTGATATTAGTAAGAAACTTTTCTTATATATATATATATATAATATATATATAATATAATATATATATATATATATATATATATATATATATATATATATATATATATATATATATATAATTTTCTTCCCAAACTCGAGCGACTGATATAAAAGGAAAACATTCTGTCAGCGCTAATTACTGGCGGTATTAGAATATAAGCATGCGGAGATGAGAGGTACGCTTTTCGTTAGCCACCATGGCTAATTATCCCCGGCTCCAGCAAGCTGTTGACAGTCGAGGATAATAATCTCGGGGTGATTTACGTTGCTTCAGCTCGGTGGCAATTTATAACTGACCCTGGTCAATCTGAACCTCCGGCGTCCTGTCCGCTGTGACGATCGGCAGAGAACGAGGCCAAGATGGGGAGATTGGGTGGGGAGCTGACGGACACCGGACATGCTCTGCGCTGTGGGTTATATTGTGAGGCTGGGCTGCGTAAGCCATAAAGAATAAGCCAATTATACCCAGATCGCCAATGTTTTATTATATCGTTATTTTTTTAATTACATGACTACTGTTAGGCTATTTTGAAACAGATTATTCTGCTGCAAAAAAAAAAAAAAATGTTGACCAGAAAATAAAATCACGTTTTTGAGGGTTTTTTGCATGCATTTTTTATACGTTTTTCGTGGGGTTGTTTACCTATTCATTTGTATGAGTGAAAAACTCTGCAAAAACCTGAAAAAATTACATTATGCTTTCATGGTTCATGTCAGCGAGGAAAAACTGAGCATCAAGTGCATGAGATTAAAGAAATCTCCTACACTTTGCTGATACTGTAAACGCTTCTTTTTCCACGGCAAAAATATAGTGTGTGAACAAGCCCTTGTCATGTATGAAGTGATGCTATTCAGAGACATTGACTCTGCCCTTAGGCAGAAAACACACTAGCATATGGCATTCAATGTGAGAGCCTAGGATGCGATATGTTAATGACCCTCGGCTCCTGCTCTGCTGCATGCTTGGTTCTGGTATCATTATACTGTAATCTGACCTTGCTATCGGATCACAGCTGCAGAGGAGAGGGAGAGATTGATCTCTCTATCTCCTCCCTTGTCAGCCTATGCGTATATTGCACTGCACTCTGATGTCATCCGAGTGCAGTCGGTTTTACTTGCACCCATAGACTTGTATGGGTGCAAGTGACCCGAAACTTGCAGACAATTGCAGCGTGCTGCGATTTGTTTCCTCTGTCCGATTAGGGCTGAGGAAAAACTTGCAGATCTGAGCTGCATCATTGTCCTAAATGGAGCAGAGTAAAATGCAAGATTTTCTCACTGCAGTCTTGCGAGTCATATGTCAGTGTGACTCTGCCCTAAGACTACGTTCACACATTCCTTTTTTTTTTTTTTGCTGCATTTTATTCTACAGGCAAAACCTCCTTTCTTGGCAGTCAAGAAGTTGCTTATAAAAAGCAGGTTGTGCGGCGGTTTTTCCTGCATTTGTTTTGCTGCTTTATTTTTGCTCGGTTTTTGGTGGTGATTTATGTGTTATTTTTGTCTACAGTACATGTTTAAAAAAACAAAAATATATAGTTGCATTTTTTTTTTTTGCATTTTCTCATTGCCTTCTATGGTGAAAAAAGCTGCAAAAATGCTGAAAGAATTGACATGCTGCAGTTTTCAAAAAAGCAGCAGTTTTCCAATTCAGTCAGGAAAAAAAAGTAATTGTGCACATGAGATTACGGGAATCTCGTAGCTTTTGCTGATGTAAAAAAAAGTTTTTAATTTGCATAAAAAACTGCAAAAATCACAACTTGTGAACATGGCCTAAGGCTGTGTCCGCACTTTGCGTTTCCACCTGCGTTTTAGGTGCTTTTTAGGTCCGTTTTGAGCTGCAGCGTTTTCATGCCAAAAAGCATGCATTTTGATTTTCCAACAAAGTCTATGGAAAATGGGGATTTCTTGTCCGCACTTTGCGTTTCAAAACGCTGTGTTTAATTTGCATAATTTTTGGCAAAAACCATGCGTTCAAAGAAGCAGCATGTCAATTGTTTTTCCCATTTCTGCAGCGTTTTGATAACATTGAAGTCAATGAGAAGTAGTAAAAAGCAACAAACATCCAAATTCCAGCATTTTACCTGCTTTTTTGGTGCAGAAAACATGCGTTTTTGACTAACTAAACGCGTGCTTTTTGGACATCAAAATAAAGATTTGATATATCCCTTCACACACACACATAATCCGACAATTTAATTAATGAAAAATATAAATTTATTGCTATTTTACCGCTAAATAGTATATTACCGCTATAATTATATGAAATATAACTATTTTCTTTATTTTTTATTAAATTATATATGTTGTCCTTTTTTTTTCTTTTTTTTCATTATGTTTGACTGTTTAAACTTTATTTAGCAGTGTCTTTATGTTCAAAACGCATCTGTCAAGACGCTATTGAAAAGCATGTAAAAAGCACTAAAAACGCACCTAAAACGCGGTAAATACGCATGCGTGGTCAAAAGCATCTTTAAGCAAAATCAATTATTGCCAGAGGGTGCGTTTGGAACTGCAAGTAGGACGACGCAAAGTGCGGACACAGCCTTAGGCCTCACTCACAACTGCATATAAATACAACAAGTGCAATGCGATAAAAAAATCACATTGCACTCGCAGCAACAATGTTCAGTGAGGCTGCGCTGATCTGTGATTTTTCCTTTTCCTCAGCTGTATTCTGCCTGAGGAAGAAAATTGCAGTCTCCTGCGTATGGCCACGTTAAAAGGCCAGGACTCGCCAATTTAAGTCTATGGGTGCAATAAAATAAAAAATGACGTCACACGGATCATCAATACGCCGTCCGATTTTTACGAATCCATTACCATTCTGTAGCTCAGAACACTGTAAATGATTATATAATTGCCTTATTCTGTCTGTCTGTCTGTCTGTCTGTGTCTGTCTGTCTGTGTCTGTCTGTGTCTGTCTGTGTCTGTCTGTGTCTGTCTGTGTCTGTCTGTGTCTGTCTGTGTCTGTCTGTGTCTGTCTGTCTGTGTCTGTCTGTCTGTGTCTGTCTGTCTGTGTCTGTCTGTCTGTGTCTGTCTGTGTCTGTCTGTGTCTGTCTGTGTCTGTCTGTGTCTGTCTGTCTGTGTCTGTCTGTCTGTCTGTCTGTCTGTCTGTCTGTCTGTCTGTCTGTTGAACAGCTTTTTTTTTAAGCTGGGAAAACTAGTGCCTGCTCTTTTGGTATCTCACTGAACACCGCTAAAAAAAGACAACTTAGGAGGACAATTGGCGCAAACCAAGTGTAACAAACCCTCCCGTCTTGTTCAAGCCTCCCCACTAATGATCTGCCCTCTGTGTTAGCAAACCCTTGAGGGGAGACGGCAGAGTTTATTTTATCGCCATCGTTCACAATCTGCCATCAGCTCCACCTATTACATCAAGTTTATGGTGCTTGGTGCTGAGCGTCAGACTGCATCCCTCATCCTGAATGTGACGGGACAGCTGGGCCTGTATTAAACACCCCGTGACTTCACACTCTTTTTTTTTTTTTTTTTTTTATTTTATCATAAATTTTGCTTGATCTGACCGATTCTGTTTCCTGCCCACCAAATGCAGAATAATTATACGATTCACAGTCGCTATGATTTTTTTTTCCTATTACAAATACTAGTCTCGGCCTTCTACTTACTGCAAAAATACCCAGATGAACACAAGGAAAGGGTCAATGGTAGGAAAGTAATTGATAAATCTCTTCTGCTACTAGTAAATGCTATTCCTAAAGTTCTATTATACGCCCCCCCCAACAGTCATTACTTTTGTAGCACCTCCTTTTCCGGCAATTACAGCTGCAACTCGTTTTTGATAAGTCTCTATGAGCTTTCCACATTTTGCCCATTGCTCAAGGCAAAACTGCTCCAGCTCCTTCCAGTCTACACTGGTGCACAGCAATCTTCAGGTCTGACCACAGATTCTCAACTGGTTTAAGGTCTCAGCAGTGACTCGGCCGATCCAATACATTTAAACATTTCCCTTTTAAAACCAATCCAATGTTTCTTTAGCAGCAATGTTTGGGTCATTGTCTTGTTGGAAGGTGAACCTCCGTCCCAGTCTCAAATCACTGACAGACTGAAACAGGTTTTCCACAAGAATATATCTGTATTTCGCATAATCTTCACCTCAACTCAGAGCATTTTCCCTGCTACCAAAAAATATCCCCACAGCATGATGCTGCCACTACCATGTTTCACTGTAGGGATGGTGTTCTTAGGGTGATAAGTTGTATTGGTTTGGCTCCAGACATAGCGTTAACCTTGGTGGCGAAAAATTTGCCTGAGCCGAAGGAAACAACTGTTTTTCCAGGATAACCTTGTATGCGGCTTGATTCATACGTCCTTCGCAAATTTTAACCTGCCCAATTCCAGCCTTGCTGAAGCATCCCCAGATCATCACCAATCTTCCACCAAATTTCACAGTGGGTGCAAAACACTGTGGCTTGTATGCCTCTCCAGGTCTCCATCTAACCATTAGACAACCAGGTGTTGGGTAAAGCTGAAAATTAGGTAAAGAAAATTGAAATCCTTTGCGAAAGACGTATGAATCAAGCCAGATACAAGGTTATCATGAAAAAACAGTTGCTTCCTTCTGCTAGGGCAATATATTTATATATTCACATTAGTGATATTTTCAACATTTTGTAAACTCCTCCGGCTGACGGTAATGCAATGACAGAGCTGAAATCGCTGCAGCAGGCAGTAAAGCAACATACTTTTAGCTGTGAGACTTTGTTGTGCTGACATCTAGTGGTCAATATTAAAACAATCTTTTGCTTTTCTTATGGTTTGAAACCTCTTGAATCCGCACAACTGTAATGGCAAGGTAGACTGTGACTTGTAATCATCGTGTCTGTACTATAGAGTCTATCACTTCGTTCTTCTGTGACTCTGCACAGGCAGAATATAATTATGCAGTACTGGAGACCTCACCGAATTGTTTGCCTTATCCAGGCACATTGCTGTATTTCACAATCCTGTCACTTGGAGGGACTCGGAATAGGAAGATAAACTCATCCACGTCCTGCATCTCTTACATTTAAGACAAAGCTTTGTCTGCGCCGATACTATTGATCGGGCTCTTCCTATGACTCTGACAAGTTATGCAGTAACAGGGAGTGCAGCGCCAGCCACCAGTGTCATATTAATACTTCAGGGAACCAAAAACACTTAATAGAGGAAATGGAAGATGTTAAATTGGCTTAAATGTCAGGATATGAAGCAGACGGACTGGAGGAAAAGTAGTATATGGAATATAAAATGTTTGATCCTCCTATCACTGAACAACATTAGTAAACTAAGTGAAAGACCTGTTGATTGATGTAGGAATGGACCTGGCCACATAGATTGCAGTTACTGATGCGGGCGTGGACAGAGACCCCAAAGATTGCAGTTACTGATGCAGATGTGGATGGGGCCCCATAGATTGCAGTTACTGATGCAGATGTGGATGGGGCCCCATAGATTGCAGTTACTGATGCAGATGAGGACGGGGTCCCATAGATTGTAGTTAATGATGCAGATGTGGATGGGGCCCCATAGATTGTAGTTAATGATGCAGATGTGGATGGGGCCCCATAGATTGCAGTTACTGATGCAGATGAGGACGGGGTCCCATAGATTGCAGTTACTGATGCAGATGTGGATGGGGCCCCATAGATTGTAGTTAATGATGCAGATGTGGATGGGGCCCCATAGATTGCAGTTACTGATGCAGATGTGGACGGGGTCCCATAGTTTGTAGTTACTGATGCAGACGTGGACTGGGTACCATAGTTTGTAGTTACTGATGCAGACGTGGACCAGGCCCCATGGATTGCAGTTACTGATGCAGATGTGAACGGGGCCCTATAGATTGCAGTTACTGATGCAGACGTGGACCGTGCCCTATAGAATGTAGTTACTGATGCAGACGTGGACCGTGCCCCATAGATTGTAGTTACTGATGCAGACGTGGACCGTGCCCCATAGAATGTAGTTACTGATGCAGACGTGGACCGTGCCCCATAGATTGTAGTTACTGATGCAGACGTGGACCGTGCCCCATAGATTGTAGTTACTGATGCAGACGTGGACCGTGCCCCATAGATTGTAGTTACTGATGCAGACGTGGACCGTGCCCTATATATTGTAGTTACTGATGCAGACGTGGACCAGGCCTCATAGATTGCAGTTACTGATGCAGACGTGGACCGTGCCCCATAGATTGCAGTTACTGATGCAGACGTGGACCGTGCCCCATAGATTGTAGTTACTGATGCAGACGTGGACCGTGCCCCATAGATTGTAGTTACTGATGCAGACGTGGACCGTGCCCCATAGATTGTAGTTACTGATGCAGACGTGGACCGTGTCCCATAGATTGTGGTTAGTGATGCAGATGTGGACCGTGCCCCATAGATTGTAGTTACTGATGCAGACGTGGACCGTGTCCCATAGATTGTGGTTAGTGATGCAGATGTGGACTCTATCCCATAGATCGTGGTTACCGGTGCCGATGAGTCCACATAGGCTGCAGTTACTGATACATCATTTACCTCTGATAATTTATAGTCACCGTTTCCATTTACAACTTTGTGCATTTTTATTGACACCAGACACCCGAATAGTCCTGTTCATTCTGAGCTGCTCTGTTCATGCTATTACTACCATTCATTGAAGACTGTCACTTATAAAGTCTTTGTAAAAGTAGAGGAAAAGGAAAACTATCTGTGTGCTATGTAATAACCAAGAGGGAAACGTTGTCTTTTGTGGTTCCACCTGGATCGTGCATTATGTTTGCACATATACTCATCCCCTTTATCATTTCCCATCCCTGGGTTGATCTTGATGGACACGTCTGTTTCCAGATGTATCAGCCATAACCGTGTGTGCCATTCATTATGTACACCCTACAGACTATTACTGGCTGCCAAATCTTGATAGAATATTAAGTTTTTGCAGCAGTCACAAAACCCCTATAAATAGAACGCTGAAGATTTTTAGGGGTCTTTTTAGGGTCAGAACTGTCCAGATTTGTGTAAGAATATTTGTTAGATGTTAACTTTAATCACCGTATCCGAGCCGTGTTTTTCTCCCCTGTGTATAGCCGCCTTTACACACAATAGAAAGAGATTTACACATAACAATTCTATTCTTTTAGTCCTTAGATGTTATTATTATCGATCGGGGGCCGCTCAGCTGGGAGGTGGAGGTATCCAGGGACTATCGCTTCTGGAGTTACCTGAGTAGAAAGGAGCCCACGGGACGGAAGGTGTGCAGACATAATGGATTGGGACCTAGAGACACAGTAATCCTGCCGTCTCGTCATTTTTACTCATAGACCCAACAGTGGAGACTCCCATGGGTGCTCTGCCGTGTGCATTCTCCATACACGCGATAGATGAGTGAGAGGCATCTATGTGTGCTGCGTGGCAAGACTGGGACGTGCCGTCCTCCGACCTTCAGTTTACAATTATACATTTACACATTTTCCATATCTTGTCTTTATTACTCATATTATTTATAATTAATATTATTTATTATTATAGTGCTATTAATTCCATGGCGGTTTACAAGAGAAAAAGGGTATACATAAAAACTAGTACAACAATCATTAACAGTACAAAACAGACTTGTACATGAGGAGAGAGGACCCTGCCCGTGAGGGCTCAAAGTCTACAAGGAATGGGTACAGTAGGTGAGGACGGAGCTTGTTGCGCAGTGGTGTACTGGACTGAGGGTTATTGTAGGTTGTAGGTTTGTTGGAAGAGGTGGGTCTTCAGGTTCCTCTTGAAGCTTTCCACGGTAGGGAGAGTCTGATATGCTGAGGTAGAGCGTTCCAGAGTATGGGGGAGGCACGGGAGAAATCTTGTATGCGATTGTGGGAAGAGGAGATAAGAGAGGAGCAGAGAAGGAGATCTTGTGAGGATCTGAGATTGCGTACAGGTAGGTACCGGGAGACTAGGTCACAGATGTAGGGAGGAGACAGGTTGTGCATGGCTTTGTATGTCATGGTTAATGTTTTGAACTGGAGTCTTTGGGCAATGAGAAGCCAGTGAAGGGATTGGCAGAGTGGCGAGGCTGGGGAATAGCGAGGGGAGAGGTGGATTAAGCGGGCTGCAGAGTTAAGGATAGACTGGAGGGGTGCAAGAGTGTTAGAAGGGAAGCCAGAGAGCAGGAGGTTGCAGTAGTTGAGGCGGGAGATGATGAGGGCATGTACTAATGTTTTTGCTGATTCTTGGTTAAGGAAGGCACGGATCCGGGAGATATTTTTGAGTTGTAGTCGGCATGAGATGAAGAGGGCTTGGATGTGCGGTATTTCCAAAAGTTCCGTGACTAATTTAACCCATGGAGCTTGCAATCCAAAAAATATAATTTGCTTTCCTTGTCTCCAAAGCTCCCTGTGCTCTTATGTTACTCAGTGCTTCTTTTTTTTTTCTCTTAAAGGTTTACATACTTTTCCCAAGTACTTCTTGTTTGCTTTGCGTTCCACCCAACCTCTAAGGACGGGAGTGGAAGAAAAGGCAAATTGGCACTGCGGCAATGCACTGCAATTGTGGCACGGGTTATATAATTTCTGAACCCTATCTGAACATCTATCTTATGTTAATGTTTGCCTTTCGTCCTATAAACAATAGTTCTGCTATTAAAACAAGTTCTAGAAGGAAGATTCTGAAAACATTGACCAGCTCCAAGGAGCTTGCAATCTAAATTAATCAAACTATTAGATGACTGGTGCATAAGGAACATCTGGGGAAAAGCTGTTCAAATCTTCGCACAGATCTGATGCATTTAATATTTCCAGATGTCGAAATCTCTTTCCTCGGCTCACAAGTCTGGAAGTGATTGTTGAGGGCTCGTAGGTTGAGCGAACTCGAGTTTCAGTGTTTGCTGTGAAGATGCCCAGGTGACGATCCCGTCCTCTAGATCAGCTTTCCTCTGATGTTTCCACCATCTGTCAACTCGAGAAATTGGGAGGGACAAATTTAACAAGCATCTGACATCTCTGTGAAGGAGGACCACAGCAGTCGCTCGCAGGATATGTTGTGATTTGCACTTTTGCAACAAGTTGCAACCAACTGTTCTAACACAAGAGAGGAGGAGAAGCCGGAATCTGAAGGTGTTGCCCTTTGCTGCAGAGTTCTATTACTGACCAAAGAATGATGGATTGATAGTGTACAGATTATTGATACCATTGATTAATGGTGATGACTAGTGTTGAGCGAGTATGCTTGTCACTACTCGGTACTCGCACGAGTATCACTGTACTCGGGCTACTCGGCGGGTACCGAGTAATCTCGCGATACTCGTGCTGTACTCGTGGTCTTCATGTTGGCGCTCTTTTGAGAGCCAGCCCTCATGCAGGGATTGGCTGGCAGACCGCAATGCCACAGCCCTGTTACTTGTGGAATTGCAGTGATTGGCCGGCCCTCACAGCATGACCGTGCCTTTAGCCCGACACTTCCCCGCTCGGCTACGGCCCCTCCCGCACTCCACTCCGCGTGTATATATATATGCACGCTTACACACACACGCACGTTTTTTTTTTTTATTTACAGTTTTATGGTTTCTACATGCTGCCGGGGGTCATTTCAGAATAATACTCGGGTCTCCCATAGGATAACATTGGACTCGGTGCTCGGGCCGAGTACACGAGTATTTTGGGATGCTCGGCCCGAGCCTCGAGCACCCGAGCATTTTAGTACTCGCTCATCACTAGTGATGACCAAGATTTATCACATGATGTATCCATGGGCCAAGTTTTAGCCGTATACACACTGGCGGACACAGAAAAGGGTCCCCGTGCAAGAATATACTTTAGGAGCTCTACTGGAGGTAGAAAGTGGCCCTCTAACCTCTTGGACCTCTGTGCAGCTGGACCAATGATATGTCCACCCCTGCTTTATACCTACAATAACTCCATGTCATGATGAGTGGGGACCGGAGCTCCTAGATTGGCCTTCAGATGAGGTGGACCCTAGTTATCCTTTATCTCAGAGTTACCTCTGAAGGTTAGGAAGTCTGAGCCCCCAACCTGACCCTGCTCCTGACCAGCCCTGATCTTTACCCACTCTCTTCGGAGAGGGCCAGCACAAGAGTGTGATAACACCAACAGAGATAGGCGAATCGGGGAAACCAAAACTCGTACACTCACATAATGTTAAAAGATAATGAGAGATAAGGAGGAAAATAGGAGCAGGGAGGCAACAACAACACAACGAGAAAATTCCACAACTCCAAGCACCATGCAATATAATCACCAGCAGGACTGGGACACAACAGCACACAGACCAACACTGCAATAAACTATAGTCAGCATGGGAATACAGATTCCACCATCTTAAAAAGGCGGAAGTAAATGTGATGGGTTTCCAACATGTGGTCCTTGAGGTAACCAGCAGGCTAGCAGAGTTTAACTCTTGCTAGCCTGACCATTAATGATCACACAGCTAGTCGTTGCCCAAGCCTGCCTGCGTAACTCAGAAACACCAGAGAAACCATAGTGTGGAGGGTCAGAATCTGTGGTGTGAACAGCGTCTGAGGCCACCATGACACTCCGCAAGTTTTGCGCAAAACTCCGTGTTACAGATTTGCAGCTCTCAGGATGCCCCGAGCTGGGAGTTGTAGTTTTGCAGCCGCTGTAGAGCCCTAGTTGGAGACCACTGGGTTAAAGAGTTCAGCTTTGCTGTTGGCTACCTCCTTCTCCCGTTAATTGCTTCGACAAATTATCCAGGAACGCCCTGGGAATAGGATATCGGATAACAAGGCCGCAGAGGCTCACCACAGACTTATAAACGTCATACTACATTAAAATCACTGGTGCGACCTGTGCAGGCTAGCCTGGCATCTGCTCCTCTTATCTAAACGTGGATGACTTCCATCACGACTGGAAATGTTAAAAGTCAGAAGCAAATGAAAGGACGTCCATCTCCTCGTCCTCACAACACCGGGAGCAGCTGAGGACGTGCAGCGGCTGCGTGAGACACGGGCACAGGCAACACGGCAATCTCATCTATGGCTTGTAGGATTTTAATTGTGTTTTATCCCATGGCTGCAGGAAAGGTCACACTCCCGAGCATTGCGTATAAACATTCTGGTCAAACTAAAGCGACTGCAACTCTGTGCGCTGTGCATCTTATTAATTATATCCGCGCCCGTCTAAACTTTCACAACCATTTTTTTTTCTTGTTGTAATGCTTGTGAAATAGATTAAAAGGCCACTTTGCAAACACTATTGATTAAAAATCTCCTGTTTTATGTGTACAGCTCCTACACTGACATGTATAGTCTACAAATAAACTCTGGCAGAGGATCATGCAGTCCTACTCCCTTCCATCTGTCCTAAGGTTCTTACTGACATTTTTTAGGTCTTCAATATCATGAAAACCTCTATCCATAGGATAAGTCATCATTATCAGATAAGGGGGGTCAGACAGATGACACCCCCAAAGATCATCTTGTAGGAGCTTCTGCAGCGGCTTGATATAAGCATTGAAAAAAACTGCAGAGAATTGGCACTGATATGAAGTGGCTGGCAGTGGCAGCGCTGATAGCGGATATGAAGTGGCTGGCAGTGGCAGCGCTGATAGCTGATATGAAGTGGTTGGCAGTGGCAGATTTGATAGCTGATATGAAGTGGCTGGCAGTGGCAGCACTGATAGCGGATATGAAGTGGCTGGCAGTGGCAGCACTGATAGCGGATATGAAGTGGCTGGCAGTGGCAGCACTGATAGCGGATATGAAGTGGCTGGCAGTGGCAGCACTGATAGCGGATATGAAGTGGCTGGCAGTGGCAGCGCTGATAGCTTATATGAAGTAGCTGACCGTGGCAGCGCTGATATGAAGTAGCTGACAGTGGCAGCGCTGATATGAAGTGGCTGGCAGTGGCAGCGCTGATAGCGGATATAAAGTGGCTGGCAGTGGCAGCACTGATAGCGGATATGAAGTGGCTGGCAGTGGCAGCACTGATAGCGGATATGAAGTGGCTGGCAGTGGCAGCACTGATAGCGGATATGAAGTGGCTGGCAGTGGCAGCGCTGATATGAAGTGGATGGCAGTGGCAGCGCTGATAGCTGATATGAAGTAGCTGACAGTGGTAGCGCTGATAGCTGATATGAAGTGGATGGCAGTGGCAGCGCTGATATGAAGTAGCTGACAGTGGCAGCGCTGATATGAAGTGGATGGCAGTGGCAGCGCTGATAGCTGATATGAAGTAGCTGACAGTGGTAGCGCTGATAGCTGATATGAAGTAGCTGACAGTGGTAGCGCTGATAGCTGATATGAAGTAGCTGACAGTGGCAGCGCTTTCCAGTGTTTACATTCGGCTATCGACTGAGCTAATAGTTAATTGGAAGGGGTTCTGGGTGTCGGACCCTAACCTTTTTTTATATTGATGACCTAGTTTTGGAGAATCCCTTTAAGGGCGGCTTTGCACACTACGACATCGCAGGTGCGATGTCGGTGGGGTCAAATCGAAAGTGACGCACATCCGGCGTCACTTGCGATGTCGTAGTGTGTAAATCCTAGATATGATTAACGAGCGCAAAAGCGTCGTTATCGTATCATCGGTGTATTCTCCGACATTTCTATAATGCCGGTGCAGCGACAGGTACGATGCTGTTCCTCGTTCCTGCGGCAGCACACATCGCTGTGTGTAAAGAGCGAGGAACATCTCCTACCTGCCTCCCGGCTGCAATGAGAAGGAAGGAGGTGGGCGGGATGTTTACATCCTGCTCATCTCCGCCCCTCCGCTTCTATTGGCCGTCTGCCGTGTGACGTCGCTATGACGCCACACGACCCGCCCCCTTAGGAAGGAGGCGGGTCGCCGGCCAGAGCGACGGTCGCAGGGCAGGTGAGTGCATGTGAAGCTGGCGTAGCGATAATGTTCGCTACGCCACCTATCACAAGATATCGTACCTGCGACGGGGGCGGGGACTATCGCGTGCGACATCGCAGCATCGGCTTGCGATGTCGCAACGTGCAAAGCCCACCTAAGTGATCAAAATGTAGGGGACACCCAGTAAAAGTGTTTTGTTTATAGCGTATAACCATAGAGACACACACATCTCCATAGTAGCTATAGGAAAATTGGTAGGACATTTATAATGAAGACTTTGGTTGGGTTCGTGCACACAACCTTCAACTTTAACTCCACATTTGCGGTGTTCACTCATTATAATTCTTGTACATCTGCTTCTCTCCAAAAGGTAAAGCATCTTTATAATATAAACGCTAAAACTGGTATAAACAAAGTGTAGTAATGCGTAAGAATTATTATTCATTGAATTAGGACTAAAATTAGTTCTAATTTGAGACAATAGTAAGATCCGACGAGTAATTAGTGGATATTACAGATATATGGAGCGCCCCAGATTTCGTCTGTAAACTGCATACAAATAATTGTTTTAGAAGAAAAAGATAATTTATTAAATTAACACAAAAATTGACAAAATATATTAATGTGCATGCATAGTCTGTGTGTAGTGGGAAGCGGGGTTACGTTATTTATCATCTTTTCTTTTTTTTATTGGTTGGGAAATAAGCCATTGGGTTTAGAGGGCTGGTTCATGAACCACATCCTGCGGATCAGTAATAGATGTACGATTGCTGGGGAGACAATGGGAGGCGCATTATAGTTATATACAACGCAAAGGTGGTAACAATCTGTAATATGCTTACTTTAGCAGAAACGCTTCATTTCATAGTTATCAATGGAGACCAGTGACGCTAAGCCACGACCCCAGCTATAGATACACAACACCGCTCAATTGTCCCCAGGGATTAAGAGGAGACCGGTTTCTACAAGATGCAGCACATTAGCTCGCCCTAGTCGATCAACAATGGCTGCCCAAGTCGGGTGATCAGTGGATAAATGGGTATCAAATATTTGGCGCAAAACTTCAATGTCGGTGTTGGTAAATGATTCCTTATTTATTTTCAGCTTCTTAAAAAAAAAAAGAAGTTTTTTAAGGAATTGAGCCCCTTGTGTCAAATTTACAGAAAACCGTATTCTGTCGACTCGACAAATGGGACTAAATTAACCCAAAACATATTCTTTTACTAATACTGACTTGGAAGTTTTGTGCCAAATATTTGGTACCCATTTATCTACTGATCAGCAAACTTCGGCAATTGTAGCCTTCCCCCTTCAGTAGGGACCCCGACCTCCTCTCTACTGTCTCCCATGTGCTCCCCTGCCTTCTGCTCCCGGGACCTGCGCCGCACAGGTCTCCCGGGAGTGCGTTATGCCTGTGCGCTCATTCCCTTCTTTTAAATTGCCAGCATACTATTACACGGAAGTTCCTCTCACCCTATGGCTGAGAGGCACTAGGTATTTAAGGCATCCTTCTCTTGGGGAGGAGCGTGAGCAGCGAGTTTAGTTCATTTACGGTCTGCTTACTAGCTAGTTGTCAGGTCCCAAGTCTCCTGTGCCTGGTTTTGCCTTCCCGTACCTGTCAGTCCCTCCGTACTTGCCTGTACCACCTGCATCACCTGTCCCGGCTGCATCTGAGCCCATCCCTGCTTCCGTTTCCCCAAGGGTCAGCTGCCACAGGCCCGGACACTGCCCTGGGAATGGCACCTGGCGTTTATTGGGAGCCAAGCCCATCCTCACCATCAGAGGTCCTGGCAAATACCCAGTAGGCACTTAGTCAAGCCCCTCCCAAATCAGAGTAAGCCCGGGTCCCACTTGAGGCAACCTTGGCGAGTGTTACAGCTACCATTTGTTGTTTTAGGGCTTCTACCCACAGCAAGGGTGGATACCCCAACTGTGAGGGACCGGAGACCTGGCAGCATCATTCCCCTGAGCACCTCATGCTACTCCATAGTAGTGTGCCAAAATAATGACAATCTAATAAGGTGAGCCTTCCCTTGTCAGCCGTATCCCTTTGTATGGCACCTGGTGTTTACTGGCAGCCAAGCCCATCCTCACCATCAGAGGTCCTGGCAAATACCCAGTAGGCACTTAGTCAAGTCCCTCCCAAATCAGGGTAAGCACGGGTCCCACTTGAGGCAACCTTGGCGAGTGTTACAGCTACCATTGTTGTTTTAGGGCTTCTACCCACAGCAAGGGTGGATACCCCAACTGTGAGGGACCGGAGACCTGGCAGCATCGTTCCCCTGAGCACCTCATGCTACTCCATAGTGGTGTGCCAAAATAATGACAATCTAATAAGGTGAGCCTTCCCTTGTCAGCCGTATCCCTATCGCCTCCCGTGGTCTATGCTAGGGATACACAACCTTTTGTGATCTGAGGGCCACATTCCCAGACTGAAGATCTCCCAAGGACAACAATATAAGAGGGATATTTTATTCTAAGGCCATTATTTCATATTGAAAGTATTTGTCATTGAAGAGTATACAGAGACTGTGCATGTGGCTCCCTGATCTGCTTCTGCAGCAATGCTTCTAAAGATGGGGCCAGACCGAAAAGCATTGCAAGCCACGAGTGGCCCCCAGGGTGTGCACCCTTAGGTTAGATATACAGGTGTAGCGCCTCCCTTCTGTCTTTCTCTCCTCGGCATTAATTACATAGATGGTGTACATGAACACTGGTGCATTTCACTGTGACGATGTCCAATTTTTGGGGTCACGCTTACACCCCCAGACATTGCATTAACCCTCTCTCTTCCAAGTTTGATTGAAGCAGTTAATCTCGCCACCTCTTGCACCAGTCCCTCTGCATCTTGCATTTATTTGTAAATACAGAATTGGGCTATAAAATGCTGAAAAAGCAATTTGCAATAAAACATAACAGTGCGCTCATTAAAGACATTAGCTATTCCCTCGGCTGAGCCTCGGTGATGTAATGCGAGGCGGCCTGTCGGGTATGAAAATGTTTTTGGATCACAATGGCAGTGAAGATTACGGGGGGGGGGGGGGATGGAGAGGATGGTGCAGCTTCCTTCATACATTCTGCAGCTTTCTCACCGGCTCTACTAGACCGTAGTCATTAGGAAGCGTGTACTAGACGGAACCACGGATAAGAAGGTTCTACTGGTTTCCACGGAAACTGCACATGCCCCGATACCTGAGAGACCTCAACAATCATATAGAAGGAGGCGGGGGGGAGCATTGTCTGTTAATATTGATATTGGATGGTAACAAAGAAAATAATAAGGCAATATTGTATCTTGTCTTTAAAAAGGTGGAGAGACCGAGGGTCTGTAGCTGCTTGGTTAGGGGGTGTTGGACTGAACCCAGATCTGTAAATGAATCAGATCTCCCTCCCTATTGTTGTTTCAGCCTGGCAGTAATGCGTTTTACAAATCTCATCCAGTTCTGGCCATCGGAGACCATCACATAAAGGAAAACGATATAAAAAGCAACACAAAGACTGCAGGGACTTGACCAGAACATTGAAATGTTGCAAACAGATCTGGTGGTTGTCAAAACGCGCTCCTTCCTAAAATGCTGGAGGTTGTAAGAAATGCTGGTGCTTGTAGTTCCACTTCCACAAGAGATACAAAAATGTACAATGCAGACTTTTGGGGTTTAACCATTTCATTCCAACTCCCGTCTAGAAAGGCTGGCCCAGCCTGCTGATTGGGGTAGCGGATACCTTGGATCCTGGGAGGAGCGGATAGTCATTTAATTTTTATTAGTATTGGATTTCCATGAATGTGCAATTTGTTCTGCGGGTTCCTCAATTTGTTTCTGAAATCTTAAAGAAAAGAAATTAAGACTGCAGTGATTCTGTGTTCTACCAATTAAGCAGCAACCTCTGGCGACCTGCACTAATCTAAAGTCTACTTTCCTGAAATAATTACCTTCTTGCCTTAGTCACTCGCAGGAGAAAAAAAAAACGAAAAAGTAATATTCAGACTGAGTCGATGGTGACAGTAGAACGCAGGTCCACACGACACAATGGGGGTCAGAGTTAATAATGCCCCGCAGATGCAGTGCATTGCATCTGTGCATAAACCCTGAAGCCACCGGTGCAGAAAACATCGAATTAGCCAAGCGGCAGGTAATCACCGTGTCTATAAGTTTAGAAGTCTAATTAGCTTTTGTCTGGCGGCTGGACAATGCATGCAACACGCTGCTTTACGTCCCTATTAGTAAACGCATATGTGCCTAAAATAGCAAAATGTAGCTACGCTAAATCGTAAAGAAGCCTTGTGAGAGGGCAGATTTACCCCCGTCCTGCAGCAGATCGCATTCACCCCGCTAAGGATGCACAAAACAGTATGAAGACCCATAAAGGGACACAAGTGTCTCTCATGTGTAACTTCCATCATGGAAATCCTTGAATTCCATCTGTAAGAATTGTTCTCTTCCGTCTCCTTAAGTATGCTCCAGTTTAATTATTACAGTGGGATGAGAGGTCCTGCACCTCCACTCTGCAGGAATCCAGGCGATGAAATATTTACTGCAACACCGGATTTATGGCTTTCTTGCTGTTGATTTCTCTATGGAAATATTTGTTGCCAAGAAAGTTGAGTATTCTAGATGATGAGTGCAATGTCATGGTAAATAGATGCACGTATCCCGCACTCACCGATAAGAAGGCAGCAGGGGTTTCTTACAGCGATATTTTACCTTTGCTGCAATAAAATGTTGCATTTAAGTTTTAGCAACTTTCTTATGCCAAAATTCCTTTTTTATGTTTTTGCTCTTACCTTGTATCTTGCAGAAGTAGTCTGTTATACTGCATAAAGCTATGACCGCTTTAGCTAGTCAGATCCCGAGTTTATGCACTTTATAGGATACATTTAGGAGGAAGAGTAGAAATAACCATAATTCTGCAGCAGATGTATAACTATAGACTGTGCTGGTTCTGCAGCAGTGATAAAAACGGTTTGTAACCTAAGCATTGATGTGGGTTCATAGGGACACCCCAGCTCCTTCCTGACAGCGATTCTCTTGGAATCAAAATGCAACCACCCTGCCTAAGGCTATGTGCGCACGGTGCGTTTTTCGCGTCGTTTTTGCGCGATTCTCGGGTGCATTTTTGGTCTTAAAACTCCATGACTTTGATTCCCCAGCAAAGTCTGAGTTTTCATTTTTGCTGTCCGCACAGTGCAGTTTTGTTTTAGGTGCGTTTTTGTGGTGACCATAAAGATGCAACATGTCAATTCTTTCTGCGTTTTTGTCAGCGTTTTTCATCCATGCAATGCATTGCAAAAAAACGTGGTAAAAGGTGCAAAAAACGCATGCGTTTTTTATGCGTTTTTTACTGCGGGTGCGTTTTTGTGCGTTTTTTAGCAGCCAAAAACTCACAAAAAAAAGGCAACGTGCGCACATAGACATCTTTACAAAAAGTATTTCTAAAGATTCTTTATAATATGCTAATGAGGCCAGCAACTAGTCGTGAGGTCGTTAGTTCCCTTGGCCAGTTGGCCCCCTTAGCATGTCAGCGTGCCCCTGTGGGTGATGAATGCGCAGCGTCAGAATCATGGTCACTCTCACCTCTGCTGCCACCGCTGGTTTTCGGCTCAGTGCGCACGATGAGAATGTTCCTGGATTTCTGGTCATGCGCACTACACCAGTTTGAAGCCGGAACGTGTACAACCGGCTTCATAGTACACATGACTGGAAGGAAGTCCAGGACTTCTGATCATGCGCACAAAGCCGAAATCCAGCGTCTGGTGCAGTGGCAACAGAAAGGGGTGAGATCGACCAGGCTTCTGTCGCTTTGTGTACATTAATGCTAATTTCACTTTCACCCTCCTTGCTTTCCATGTGCACTTGTCTTGACCAGACTGTTGTCAGGTCGTCGCTTTTTTTGATGGTCCCTTTAAATGACTGCAGTCTTTGTGGCTAAACCATAGTGGCTTGGATGTTGTCTAGTCACCACATCAAAAACCTTTTGTAGCTCTGTATTTAAGGCATGGGAACACTACTCATTTCAGAAATTAAAGGTTTCTGTTTCAGGAAGGGAGTCTTCAGCCTTTCAATGAAGGGTTGGTTTTGGCTAGATTCATGACCTAAGGTTACTGTGCTGGGAACAGAGCTTGGAGTCAACATGGAGGCAAAAAGTTGTTTTGTTCTTTTTGTGTTTTTTTTTTTAATGGCCTTTAACTCGATCTTGAGCCATATTAAACACTATGTTGGAAGATTTATCCTGTGTAACCCTAGATAGGTTCACCAGGGTCTTCTCCACCGTAACTTTGACTATATCAAGCCAAGAGGATGCTGGTCGTCTTCTTCGCCTTATTCTTGGAAATGTACATTCCAATAATGAGAGATGATATTGCCTTATGCCCTACCCTTCAATCTGCTGCTCCTTTCTGGGTGTGTATGAGTACTAGATGATACCACCATAGTCTACACAGAATAGTTGGATACATACGGGCTAAATCCTGCATTGGTCCTGGGAATAGGATGAACCTGGATTAAGCTTCCACTGGGGTAAAAAGAAGAGAAAGTCAAATCAAAGGACAGAAAGGAGTGAAGTGGTGGACACCAGGCCCTCCAGTCCGGGGACACCTGTGGGAAAGGCTAGAGATGATTGGACTTTACTGGGAACTTAAATTGAGGTTGATATTTCACAGGGTTCTTAAAGGGGTGGTTCACTACTTAGCTTTACTAGCCACATCGATATAACGTTCAGAAACAAGCAAGGCTTCTCTCAAATACCTTGTGTAATCAATTGTCCCTGTGAGCAACACTATTGCAGACCGCTTAGCCCCATCGCATGACCCCAAGCTTCCGTGACCTCTGATATCCAGTGATATCACGTCAACTTCCAGCCTTCCTGAGACCGGCCTGTGGGTGGAATTTCCCCGCACATCACAGCCCAGCATTGCTCCTGCTTGCGGTGCTCTGCAGTGAAGGAGAGAGTGCGTGAGATGCTGGCCTGTGACGAGCGGTGAAACTTTGCCCACGGCACAGTCACTCAAGGAGACCGGGGCCGGCCTCGGTGATGTCAGGTCAACATGAAGTTGACATGACATCACCAGGGATGACTGGTCCCCAATAGCACAGCTCAGAGGCACTATAGCCAATACAAGGTACTCGAGAGAAGCCTTGTTACTGAACGTTTATATCGATGTGGCTAGTAAAGCTAAGTAGTGAACCACCCCTTTAACTTGTGCATTGGATAATGAAGATGTATGGAATTTTCAAGTTTACCTTGTATAGAAATCCTTCAAGTTTTCCAAGACCTGGAAACTTCTTCTGGCCGTGTAATGATCTCCGGTGCATGGCTTCTGAGCCAGATGAGGCAAACTAGGAGAGTCACCGCAACAGACAATGATGGGCCCATTCAGCCGTTAGTCATCTACTGATATTTTCACATATTTTTGGGGCAGTACACATGTAAATATAGTTTTTGATTTTTTTTTCTTTTTTTTTCTTTTCAATAGTTAGAATTTACTTGCTGCTCATAATAAATGAAATAATTTGTAGTAACTGAGTCCATTGGCTTATTAATAGGGATAATCGAATACCTCAAATATTCATCAATGCCCATATTCGCCGAATAGGTCGCCGCTATTCAACTATTCGCGAATATTCCATGTGCAATGTAAGTCTATGGGAAACCCCGAATAGTTACCGAATAGCAACTATTCGGGCTTCCCATAGACTTACATTACGCATCGAATATTCGCATAGCGGCGACCTATTCGTCGGATATTCGCGAAGCCGAATATTGCCGAATATTTGTGATATTCGATCATCCCTTATTAACAAAATGCATCGAGTGTTCTCGAGGGGAGATTTGTCTATTGTCGGGTTTCTGCTAAAAGCATGGCGTCCTGCCATTCATGTGTTTCCCATACTATTGTCATGGGAGGGTTTCTGTTCGCTATGGATCCTGGTAGATGCCGGGAGCTGCTCTGCTATTTCCCCTCCGCTGCAGATTACTGCCGGTGATGCCACTTTGTTTCTGCTGATCTTTTCAGCAGGCGCCCGTCGCCTTCACGGCATCATACACGTGTCTTGCAGCTATTTCACGATAAACACCGTTTTGTTTCTTCATTATTTGTGCATTTTACATTCTCTTGCATTTATTCTGTTGTTTGTGTCTGATCAATGATCTCCGGGGTGGCTTGGCTTCAAGTTTGTAAAATTATTATAAAATTGATTTATTAATACAGAAATGAAATAACTGCTTGGTTCACAGAGGAGTGAATGTCGATGTGAAAAATAAAAGCGATAGTAACATCTGAATCTCAAAGACGTTCTCGGGCTTAATATCCTGATTTCCTTACATCCTGAAAGCCTGTCTTAAAGGGAATCTGTTACCAGGTTTTTGCTACATAATCTGATGGCTGCATAACGTAGGGGCAGAGATCCTGATTCCAGCAATATCTCACTCACTGCTGGCTGTTGTTTTTATAAAACCACTATTTCATCAGCCGGAGATTATCACTAGAGGACTATTAAACCTGTAGGCATCTAGTCCTCCATATTTATGAGCTCTGTACAAACCACTGATTGACAGCTTTCTGCCTATGCACAGTGTACATTGAAAGCTATTAATCAGGGGTGCGAGCGGGGTTATACAGAGCTCAGCATTCAGAGATCAAGACACATACTCTTAAGGGCTGCTTCTCACTTGCGAGTTTCTCGCAGTAGAGCAATGTGAGAAAATCTCGCATTGGAATCGGACACATGTTAGTGAATGATTCAGCTCTCATCTGCGATTTTTTTTCTCAGTCCAAATCGGACTGAGAAAAAAATCGCAGCATGCTGCTTTTTTGCGAGTTTCTCGCACCATTTGTCCCAATGATTTCCTATGGAAGGGGATTAAAAGTAGCATCACACACGCGCACCACCGTTCACATTTGCGAGTGTGGCAGTAACTTCGCTCATTAGATGAATGTGACAGCACATTCCCATAGGTTAATTAAATGACACATGTGTAATAGCTTTTATCTAATTAAGATATTGCATGAAACTAGCATCGCAATCGCAACACACACGCAAGCAAAAAGCATCGCACTTGCGTTGCACTCGCACCTAACGTGAACTAAAATCAGCCGAGTATTTTTCAGCCCAGTCGGACCGATTTTACTCGCATAGATGTGTTTCCACCCTAAGGCTGTGGCACACGTTGCTTTTTTTTTTTTTTTTGCATCTGTTTATGCATTTTTTTCTTGCAGATTTTAATCAGTTTGCAAGGCGAAAGTCTGAGAATCCTGAAGTCTAGCGCCCATGTTGCAGATTTGTTTTTCCTTGCAGATTTTGGTGCAGAAAAAACTGCACCAAACTATTGACATGTCAATTCTTTCTATATTTTTTCCAGCGTTTTTCCTATCACAATGCATTAAAAAAAACGCAAAACGCACTTTTTTCTGCAGCATTTTTCCTGGCAAGAGATGTACTTTTTGGAACAGAACAATGGAAAAGATCCAGCTGGACTCCAAGGAGATGAATAAAAATGCTTCTTTATTTGTAACTTGGTTAAAAATAAATATCCATATTGCAAATGAAAACACCGGCTTGTGCACACTGATGAATGGCAGATGTATACCACAACGCGTTTCGGCGGAACTGAGGAAGGCGTTCCGCCGAAACGCGTTGTGGTATACATCTGCCATTCATCAGTGTGCACAAGCCGGTGTTTTCATTTGCAATATGGATATTTATTTTTAACCAAGTTACAAATAAAGAAGCATTTTTATTCATCTCCTTGGAGTCCAGCTGGATCTTTTCCATTGTTCTGTTCCATTACCTTCTCAGCTTGCTGCTGTAATCAGTGCCGGACTAAAGGACATCAACAGGAGGATATATTCAGGCTTGTCTCTGCAGTGGTGAGCGGTTTTTGTTCTTTTCTCTATATTTACCTAGATGTAGTTTTTGGTGCAAAAAAAAATGCACCTGAATCTGCAACATGGGAACATCCGAACAGTCAGAATACAAGGGTATGTTAAGTTTTGTTCCAAATCATGAATAAAACTTGTCAATACAAGGCTATGGGTCTTTTTCATAGTTTAGCATTTGAGAAAACTACTAAAGAAACATCTTTTTTTGGAGCAGAAACTGAGCAGAACCTTCACGTTTTTAAGTTTTTGAGTAGTTTTGAGATTTGGAGAGTTTCTGCTCAAAAACTCCACATACACACAGACACTCGTTAAAATCTGATCCAAAACACTAATGAAAATCTGCAAAAAGTTTTTTTTTGCATACAAGTAAAATAACTGATACCTGAATGAGGCTTTTTTTGTCAAATCTAGCAAAGTGTCACAGGATGATTGATGAATCTGGCTTATCTTTGGATTTAATACTTCTGTCTAGACATTTTTCCACTTTTTACAATACACCCCCCTTCACTGTAGTGGGAATTGTCGCTTTTAGTTCTGTCTTTCATAAAGTTGCAACTTATAAAACTGACTTAAAACTTATTTACTTATATAAGCACACCTGAGAAAAGCACAGAATAGCATAAAGTCACACAACAGATTATACAACTATAGCGGGCTTTACACGCTGCGATATCGGTACCGATATCGCTAGCATGCGTACCCGCCCCCATCATTTGTGCGACACGGGCAAATCGCTGCCCGTCGCGCACAAAATTGCGCTCCCCCCATCACACGAACTTACCTGCCCTGCGACGTCGCTCTGGCCGGCGATCCGCCTCCTTTCTAAGGGGGCTGGCCGTGCGGCGTAACAGCAACGTCACACGGCAGGCGTCCAATAGAAGCGGAGGGGCGGAGATGAGCGGGACGTAACATGCCGCCCACCTCTTCCTTCCGCATTGCCGGTGGACGCAGGTAAGGAGATGTTCCTCGCTCCTGTGGTGTCACACACAGCGATGTGTGGTGCCGCAGGAACGACGAACAACATCATTAATTAGAAGAGAACTATTTTTTTGTTTAAGGACGACCTCTCCGCGGCAAACTATTTTGCTGCTTTTGCGATCGTTTTAGGTCGCACAAAAGTGTCACACGCTGCGATATCATTAATGACACTGGATGTGCGTCACTAACGACGTGACCGCGACGATAAATCATTAACGATATCGTAGCGTGTAAAGCCTCCTTATGACTCAAAATGAATGAAGTAAAGCCTTGGTAATTTTCCTTCATAATTTTGACAAACCCCCTCTTCGTGCACTCCTGTGTGCCTAACACATGACACAGGGGATTGTGCTTGAAGGGAACCTGTCAGGTCCAATATGCAGCCAGCACCACGAGCAGTTCTGGGTGCATATTGCTAATCCCTGCCTAACAGTCCCTGTATCTAGTAGCATAGATAAAGAGATCTTTAGAAAAAGTATTTCTAAAGATCCCATCCGATATGCTGCCAACGACTAGTCGTAAGGGCATTAGTTCCCTTGGCTAGTTAGCCCCCTTATTATGTAAGCGCGCTCCTGTGGGCGTGCTAACATGCTAATGAATGTGCAGCGTCAGAGGATTGTCGCGCTCACCTCTCTGCTGCCATTGCATCCAACTCCTGGATTTTGGCTCAGAGCGCATGATCCCGGATTTTCTGTCATGCACACGACACAAGTTTGAGGCCTGGACGTGTACACTCGGCTTCATAGTGCGCATGACGAAAAGTCTAGGATCATGGCACTCATCTGAAATCCAATAGAAGGACGCGATGGCAGCAGAGAGGTGAGCGCGACCATCCTCTAACGCTGCGCATTCATTAGCATGTTAGCACGCCCACATGGGTGTTCTTACATCTAAGGGGGCTGACTAGCCAAGGGAACTAATGCCCTTGCGACTAGTCGCTGGCCTTATTAGCATATCATATGGTATTTTTAGAAATTATTTTTCTAAAGATCCCTTTATCTATGCTAGTGTATACAGGGACAGTTAGGCAGGGATTAGCAATATACACCCAGAACTGCCCGTGGTCCTGGTGTATATTGCACCTTACAGATTCCCTTTAATGTCTCTTTGTTCTGGATACATCAAGACTGTCATTTTGCACATCCGTCTGAATGAAGTGTGTGCTTGAGTAAAATGTTCCAAATTTATCCATAGGAGTGCACCTCATAATAAATTGGCCACTGTCCTCCACTCACTTTACAAAAAGTTGGCAGAGCTGACCGCATCCGGCATAAAAATACCATAAGCCACTAGATTTTGCAATTTTTCAAACGGTTTTAAACCAGAATTCTGGCTAAAAATGTTTGATAAATTGGGGCCTTAGCTTTTCCATCACTCAGAGTTTGGCTTTCCACACTTATTGTGTCTGCCGGAGAAGGGAGCTTAGGACGTTAATACTCCAGTGCACAGGTGCTGAAGTCTTAGGTCTGACAGTCACAAGTCTTGTTTTCTGGCCAGAGCGGCTCAGGGTGATGTGAGGTGACAGGCGTGCTCCGCACCTCTCCTGGCATGGAGGTGGCCGGGGCGTGCCACGTGTGATGAACCCGGTATGTAAACATGGCCTCGATTATGCAATGTTCCTCATGTCGTGTGTTGGAGACCTTGGCTCCGCTTCAGGGGAATGTGGTTGTTGTGTTCTTGATTAAAATGGCAGACGCTTTCGTGTTTTCCCTTTGAGGACACAGAACAGAAGAAGAAGCGCGTCTTCATCCTTTTCAGATCCAGCCTTCAAAAAGTGTGAACAGAAAGCTTACGTGCTCCTGTAAGGGGATTTGTTGCATGTATTCGCTGTCTGTATGGCATATGGAGCTTGTGGCAAATGCGGAGACTTGTGAGGAGTTTTAATATCTTTCAGCTTTGTGTGGAAACATTTTCTTACCCTTTTATGTTACAGAAATAAAAATGCAAACTCAGCCCCGCCAGAAGGAAAACGTTCCAATGATTCATAGTGACAAACTGGAACCATTGACTGAAGGCAGCGTTAGAAAGGTCTTCTTGGGTGTATTCGTATGAGGCCGAAAATTCTGTTTTCCCATTGCATGTAACTTTCTTGACTAATGCCTGATGCACATGGATAACTAAGGCTGCTTTCACACATCAGTTTTTTGCCATCGGCACAATCCGGCAAAAACCTTAAAAAAAACGGATTCGGCATCTGTTGCTGCCGGATCCATTTTTCCTCCCATAGACTTCTATTAGCGCCGGATGGCCTTGCGTTCCATCTGGCTTCCACCGGATCTGGCAAAATTTGCTTGTCCGGTGTCCGGTGGCCGTTGAAGGGAAAGTTTTTTTTTGTCTCCGGCGAAAAACCGTATGGCGCCGGATCCGGCAACGTTTTATAATGGAAGCCTATAGACGGCAAAAAAAAACAAATAAGGCCGCCGGATCCGTTTTTTTTTTTAACTGAGCATGCTCAGTAACACAATGGATCCGTCAAAAAACTGAAGGAACTGATGAAAAAACTGATGCAACTGATCTGTTTTTTCACCGGATCCGTTGCATCGGTTTTTTCGCCGGATCTTGCCTGATGCCAAAAAACTGATGTGTGAAAGCAGCCTAAGGCTGTGTTCACACACTACATCTTTTACTGTGTTTTTGGTGCATTTTTGAGGTTACAAAGATCCACCAAAATGCATGCATTTCCTTCCCCCAGCAAAGTCTGCGATTTCGATTTTGCTGTCCACACTTGGCATCTTTTTTTGGCTGCATCTTGGCTGCGTTTTTGAAGATGCAGCATGTCAATTCTTTTTGCGTTTTTTGCCAGCGTTTTTGAGCCCTTCCAGTCAATAGATTTAACTTAAAAAATGCTTTGGGCAAAGTGCGGTAAAAAATGCGTAAAAACCGTATGTGTTAAGAAAAGATGCAGTGTGTGAACATGGCCTTAGGTCGGGTGCAGACAAATGTGTTTAACAGATTGTACTTGTCCCTTATACCAGGGCTGTTCCTGAGATGTCAGCGTTGTGCCCCCATGATGGGCATGTGACAACTGCAGTCAGTCAGCAGCCACTGATTGTCTGCAGCCTTTACTTCTCCGCTAAAGTAGACATCCGCTTATTGACTGCTGTAGCAACAATCTCACATGATGGGAGGTAAGAATGAAGTATATTTGTTTTGATGTGCAGAAAAGCTGTTAAAGGGCCTCTGTCAGCACAGAATGACTGTTCAAACCAAATACAGGACTCGGTGCATCAGGGCGGGGCCAAACATTTCAGTGCACCTTCCCATCTGCTTCTTTTCCCCCTATCTCCACCGTCCCTCTGTTCTTTGATTTTGATTAACACCTCTGGCTTCATAGAGCCAGAGAAGGGCAGAGATGAAGGGAAAACAAGCAGGCGGGACGATGCACTTAAATGTTTGGCTCCGCCCTGATGCACTGAGCGCATTTACTTGGTTACAGTCATGCTGTGCTGATAGATACACTTTAAAAAAGGGATTGTTCAGTTGTGGACAACCCCTTTAACTCTTCTCATGTGTTTTATACACCAGAGTAATGCATGTAATGGAAGGAAGCTCCCTGTTTGCAACTCTGAAAAATGGAAGGAGCACAATATGCAGAATTGACCGGCATAATGATTTCAGCAGTTGTCTGCACCCAGCCGTGTGGCTCTGTAGAGCCTTACCGCACCTCTACAAATATGTTTTACAGGACTCCTTGCAATTTATGCCAAAAAAGTTGTATTGCCTCTTGGTTGCATTGCTGCAGATCGAGAACCCGACAAAGCACCACGCGAAGGCCGTCTGATGCCACCCAGCTCCACCATGGGAATGAGGACCAATGCTATGCAGGCAGCATTCAATGCCAGATACCATCAGTCAATTCTGTAAGCTGTATGCAATGTTTGCGTGTTTCATGAAAAAAAAAAAAAAATTCCTTGCATTCACATCTACTGACCCCTTCAGTTTATTGAATGGGTTAACGCTGTGGTAGAGCGATCGGAACTCGGGGAACCTTATGCAGCGTTTGGCACGGACCTGGCTGATAATGGTGGACAACGCTGGCAGATGGTGGCTGGCCGGGGGCCTGGAGTGTCTGCTGGACCCTGGAGCACGTGAAGCTGCCAGTGCTGTAGACCACAGCTGTGTGTTATAGTGTGCCAGCCCCACACCGCGCAGGATGCTCAATAGAAGAGTGTTTCCACCGAAAATCACCAGTAAATACAGAGTAGCCATTCTGTCACAATGTTCCGTCACTCTTCTATTCAGATGTTTTGTGTTGATGGGGAAGCTGGAAAGTATGGACTACGGGCGCCATCACAGCTCCAACGTGCCAACTTCATTACAGTCCTGACTGGTATCTGTCCAGATCCGCATCGTTCAATAGCTAGGGCAGAAGATATCCCACCCGTGGAGGGAATGGAGGTCACGGTGATTGTCACCAAAGGCCAGAAAAAAGGTGAATGCAAGTTTTGGAAATAAGTGACATAAAAAGGAAATTGTTTTTCCTATTGATGGAAAGGACTCATTACATTTGCATAATTGAACCGTCCGCCGTTCCGTGGCCGTGCGGTGAGTGACAGGGGGTCCTCCGATTTTATCGTATTGGCAGTCAGCCGGTGACCTGCCTAATCCTCCGCTGCAGCCAGAATGAACTTGTTTCCTGTTGTTATCGGGTTGTCAGATGTGGAGACGTTGTTTGTCCTCAGCGGGTTGTCACAATGCTTTCTTCCACTGGAGATAATGCGCCTTTTTCTAAACAGGAACCCGACTTGTGCGTCTCGGAGAGAACATAAGCCCCAGGCATTATTACAGCAAAATTCAATCTTTTCTTTTTTTTCTTTTTTTTTTTGCTCTGGTTTTTACTATGTAGGAATGTAAATCTTTAAACCAGATAATAAGAGGAAAACCTCCTGTGTGATTCCTCATCGGGAAGCCCTTCCATTAATGACGGAGGGTAATTTGTTCTATTCGCCCAGTAGATTTAGCAGTGGCATCCTTGTATTTTCCCTTTCTAAGTATGGGTGGTAAACCTTTAACTAAAGGAGTCGTCTCATCAGCTGCAAAAGAAAAGGGGTTTGGCTCAGCTGTTGATGTAAGTAGTCAGCCAGCCCCCTTCCCATATTACTCATTCACATGCTAACACAGAAAACATGCTCCAGTGTCGACCACAGGACAAGACGTCAAACTTCTAGGATCTGGGATGGTGCAGCTGTCAAAAGATTGGGACACCTGCCCTACATTTTTTTTATTTTATGCTGCACCCAGGGATAATCAAAGTATGTGGAAATTGCATTTTTTCCCATGCCATAGATTTATGCCATGTTTATGCCATGAATATTGACGTCTTTTTCTGTTCCAGTAAAGTGAATGAGATTTCCGAAATCTTATATCTTATAGAATGTTACTGTAGATTTGGAAGGGACCTCCAGGGTCATCTGGTTCAATGTTCGTCTCACAACAGGATTCACTATATCAATCCCACACAATTGTCTATCCAGCCTCTCTTTGAAGACTTCCATTGAAGGAGGACTCACTACCAGTGGCGCAACTAGAGTTTGATGCGCCCTGGTGCAAAGTTTGAACCTGGGGCCCCCCATCCCTGCAACCGTACACAGACACCCTGGGTACGGGATAATGACGCTGACACTCTGGGTACAGGATAGTGTGGCTGACACTTGGCTCTTTCCCTCAGCACCCATGTTTCCAATTATCTGAAATCCCTCTATCAGCACTTAGCTTTCTTATGTTCTGATCCATCTTGTCCTCAGAACGCACCTGCTCCATGTTCTGTTATACAGCTTTCCCTCAGCACCCAACTTTCCCATGATATCATAGCATGGGAAAAGCTGGGAGCTGAGAAAAAAATGCATAGCCGAGCATGGTAAAGCTGGGTGATGAGGGAAAGATGCATAGAAGAGCATGGGAAAGTTGGGTGCTGAGGGAAAGAGCCTCTTTCCCTCAGCACAAAACTTTCCCCTCTCATTCTTGAATCTTTGTCCCCCTTCATATATAGCTCTCCAAATACTATAATGGCCCCCACATTGCATTCCATATAGTATAATGGGTCCCACATAACCCTTCATATATTAGAATGCACCCCCATAGTCCTCCATATATTATAATGCACCTCCCTTAGCCCTCCATGTATTATAATTCACCCCATAGTCCTCCATATTTTATACTGCTCCCATAGTCTTCCATATATTATAATTCACTCCACAGTTCTCCATATATTATAATGCAGCCTCCATAGTCCTCTATATTTTATAATGCACCCAGTAGTCCTTCATATTGTAGTATGCAGCCCCCATACCGTTTAATGCACTCCATAGGCCTCCATATATTATATTACAGCCCCATAGTCCTCCATGTTTTATAATGCAGCCCCATATGCCTTCATATTATACTGTATCATGCAGCCCCCATACCATTCAATGCACCCATTAGACCTCCATATATTATAATACACGAAGGTCAGAAGAAAAAAAATTGGGTCTCCAAGTCTTGCGCTACAGGTTAGGAGTAAACCAAAAAAACTAAAAAAAAAATAGAAGTTATGTATTATAACTCTAGAAAACATATAACAGCATTGCGCGTTACGGGTGCGGTCTGCCTCCTTCTTCTGGTGAGGTCTGCCTCCTTCCTCTGGTGAGGTCTGCCTCCTTCCTCTGGTGAGGTCTGCCTCCTTCCTCTGGTGAGGTCTGCCTCCATCCTCTGGTGCGGTCGGCCTCCTTCCTCGGGTGAGGTCGGCCTCCTTCCTCGGGTGCGGTCTGCCTCCTTCCTCGGGTGCGGTCTGCCTCCTTCCTCGGGTGCGGTCTGCCTCCTTCCTCGGGTGCGGTCTGCCTCCTTCCTCGGGTGCGGTCTGCCTCCTTCCTCGGGTGCGGTCTGCCTCCTTCCTCGGGTGCGGTCTGCCTCCTTCCTCGGGTGCGGTCTGCCTCCTTCCTCGGGTGCGGTCTGCCTCCTTCCTCGGGTGCGGTCTGCCTCCTTCCTCAGGTGCGGTCTGCCTCCTTCCTCAGGTGCACACCTGAGGAGTGGGGAAAAAATGTGTGTTTTTATGCAGCGTATAATGAGATTTGGCCTTAGCGGTGCATGAATGGCTTGTGACGTCGGTATTCGTACAGACCAGGCACATTGTCATGGAAGGAAACTCCAATCATTGCTGGGAGATTTCTGTCCTCAGACTTTGACTCTCCCGCATTCGGTGCCGCTGGCTGGGGCTGAGGTCCCTGTGATTCCTGCCGGCAGCGCTGCATTCTTATTAATCACAATGCGTGGTGTGAAATGAAAAGAGAAAAGTTTCCTTTTTATTTCTCGGAGGGAGGGCGTCCGTTCTGACCGGACTGTCACAAGATGTCTCTGTCTGATTAGAAACATCACTGTGCCACGAGGGGTAATCACTGCAGGCAGGCTGCTGGCACGTCTCGCTCTCCTCTCTCCGGTCGGCTAATCAGGCTTGTTTTCAGAGACCAGTGGAAGACTTGGACACGGGACACTTGTCCCTCGAGCCTATTCCTCAAGTCATTTCTGGCCCAGATCTCCAGATTGATCATTAGGATGCATGGACGCATTCGCCCTAAATTCATTGGGGTAGCTGTTCCTTCTCAGCACCTGCAGCTGACGGCAATAGTCGCCTTCCCCCTAGAAGCGAATTGTTCCATACTATGGCAGATATTGGAGCAGAGCCTATTGGAATAGACCCAGAGGCGTCCATCCCTCCCCACCGCTCCCAGTGTTGTCACCTTTATCGAATGGCTCTAGATTTACGGCTCCAGTTTGATTTACAGAGATTATTCTGTTTGCCTTCTGTTTGCGGTAATAACTGGCAGCGTCTGATGTAATGGAGGCCGTTGATATTGGCGTCTGACATCGACATTCATTCAGCAAACCGATTTATGAGGTAACTAGAATCAAGTGGTTTACCGACGGCATTGCTTCTGGGACATAAATAAGCGTGTCCCCTTGACACACAACTGCAGGTCTACATGTAGCACTTAACCAGATATATCTTCCATGGAAAAACTAAAAAGAACTAAAAGCAGAGAATTGCAAATATGAGAAAAGCTAGAAGAGCCAAGTGCACAATGTCTTGTTTCCTGGCATTAAGGGGAATCTGTCAGCAGGTTTTTGCTACTTCATCTAAAAGCAGCATGATTTGGGCAAAGAGACTCTGAATCCAATGATGTATCACTTAGATTACTGAGTGCAGCCGTTCTAATACAATCAGAGATTTTAGATTTAGCAATACCCCAGATCTGATGAAACTGCCCCTGCCAGGCTCTGTATGTTCAATATCTATAGACAGTGAGCTGCTAATCACAGCAGGGGGTGTGCCAAACTAGCTGACCTAGTCCACCAATGAGAATATCTGAACCAAAACAAACATTGCAGGTGAACAGCAGCACAGTATGTTTAAAGAGAGACCTATTTCTGAACTCTGTTTTAACCCTTGCAAAAGAAAAGGGGTCTGGCTTATATCAATAGCGAAGTAGTCAGCCACCCCCCTTCTCACACTGCCCGTTCAGATTGTAATACAGAGAACACGGTCCAGTATTGACCACAGGACAAGACACCAAATTTCTAGGACCCGAGTGTCACTGGTATGACACTGCAACCAGGAGTAAAGGCACCTAGACTGGCCCTCAGACTAGGGGCCCTAAACTGTCCCTTAAGGTAGACAGGTCTGGACCTCCAGTGTGTCCCTACCTCCTGAGCAGCCCTGGTCTAACACCCTTCTCCCCCACCCCTGGGGAGGGCTGGGACAGGACTAGAGAATCCCACAAATACTGACAGACAAGAAAACCAAGGCTCAAACTCACTGCAAGCACACAGGGGAAGAGACAATACATGCTCAGGGAGAAATAAAGTACACGGAGGAAATAAACAAACAACAAAGAGATTTCCACATTAGAACAAATTGCATACACCAGATCACCACGCACAGAGACCGATAACGCTGGAGCAAAGCTAGAGCTATCTTCGGCATCTGAGGTTAGGGTCCACCCTTTTTTTATACGGCGGAGGCGGCTATGATAGGACATCAGCAATCTGTGACCCCAGCAGCAATTCATCAGCCAGAAGGAATTAACTCCTATTAAACCGAAGACCAGAGAGAGTACTAAACCGTCAACGCCCGACTCTGGCAGAAAACTAAGAAGCATCAGGTTGCCTGCCAGACTCTGCAATGTGAACGAAGTCTGGAGTCGCAGCTATCGGAGGACCAGGAAGCCTGTCCGATGTTTAATTTTATGTTGCTGCTTGCAGCATGCTGTCTTCAGATTACATAGCAACCACCTGCTGACAGATTCCTTTAAATGTGCTGCAAGGAGTTCTAGTTTTATCACTAAAATGATGCACTGATTTGTATTTTTGGCCTTTTGCTAATGCAACTGCAAATTAAAAGGCTCGTTCAGGAATCTGTATTGGTTTCTATCACTCAGACCAACCTAAAGTTCTAAAATCCTCAGTATATGGAAATCTTATTTTAGGAGAGTTGGGTGATGGCCAGAAGGACTTGTGAAGAAAATCCTCCAAGGCCTCATTCACACGTCCGTATTTTTGTAGAAGTGTTAGTATACCAAAATCAAGAGTGGAACTTACAGAGAGAAACTATAATTGAAAGGTTGACACTTGTTCTGTGTTTTGGAGACACTCTTGGTTTTGGCAACAAATACTGATGAAATACTGATCACAAATACTGATGAAATACTGATCACAAATACTGATGAAATACTGATCACAAATACTGATGAAATACTGATGACAAATACTGATGAAATACTGATGACAAATAATGATGAAATACTGATCACAAATACTGATGAAATACTGATCACAAATACTGATGAATTACTGATCACAAATACTGATGAAATACTGATCACAAGTACTGATGAAATACTGATGACAAATACTGATGAAATACTGATGACAAATACTGATGAAATACTGATCACAAATACTGATGAATTACTGATCACAAATACTGATGAAATACTGATCACAAATACTGATGAAATACTGATCACAAGTACTGATGAAATACTGATCACAAGTACTGATGAAATACTGATCACAAGTACTGATGAAATACTGATCACAAGTACTGATGAAATACTGATCACAAATACTGATGAAATACTGATCACAAATACTGATGAAATACTGATCACAAGTACTGATGAAATACTGATCACAAGTACTGATGAAGTACTGATCACAAATACTGATGAAATACTGATCACAAATACTGATGAAATACTGATCACAAATACTGATGAATTACTGATCACAAATACTGATGAAATACTGATCACAAATACTGATGAAATACTGATCACAAGTACTGATGAAATACTGATCACAAGTACTGATGAAGTACTGATCACAAATACTGATGAAATACTGATCACAAATACTGATGAATTACTGATCACAAATACTGATGAATTACTGATCACAAATACTGATGAATTACTGATCACAAATACTGATGAAATACTGATCACAAATACTGATGAAATACTGATCACAAATACTGATGAATTACTGATCACAAATACTGATGAATTACTGATCACAAGTACTGATGAAGTACTGATCACAAATACTGATGAAATACTGATCACAAATACTGATGAATTACTGATCACAAATACTGATGAATTACTGATCACAAATACTGATGAATTACTGATCACAAATACTGATGAAATACTGATGCGTGAATGAGGCTTAATGCATAGAAAAATGTAAAAAAAAAACCCAAACAAACAGATAAGATGGAAATAAATTTAAAAAAATGTTCTCCGATGAGCCGGACATCCCTGTACCCTGCACTGTATAAGACGCGTCATGGCTGCTCGTAGATGCGTCCTCTTACCTTTTCTTCGCTCGGCGTGAGATTTGGCACCACGCGTCGCTCTGTTTACATCATTAGGGCTCTATTTATTTGAATAAATAATGAAGTGTTTGGCGCAGAGTTTATAATTGTGCTGGCACAGCTGCCTGTGCTCGCCGTCTAATTAATGCGGGGAACGGTGCCTTTGTATTCAGAGTCCTGTCAGCTGCCATCTCCCGCTGCTGACCGTCCTCACCGTCAGGTGTTCTGCACTTGCTGATAATATTTGATGCACATTCTGTGTATATTGTCGGTAAAGATGCCTGCGGTGGGTTGGTAGGGGGGCAAAGGGGCAGTAAATATTCTACTTCTGTTATTAGCCGCATGAGCATTTAAAGTGTTCTTTAAGGAACAGTCAAAAAAAGTCCAGGTTCTATTTATTTACAGAGAAGTTTATTGCTCTCTGCTATCAGTCAGGAGCCGAGTTTAGAGTCCTAAAACTTCAAATTCAATTTTTTTTCCCCCACGTAAATGAAAAAAACAGACTGATTTCATCAGTGTTTGCTCCGTGTGTCCGTTTTTACCATCAGTAATTTTTCACGTATTGTATGTTAAAAGCAAAAAAAAAAATTGCAAAACGTCTACAGGAACATCACACAGAATGTAATGCGGAAACCTAGACGTGAGTGGTTGATTTTGATCCGTGACTTGGATAAGATCTGGCCACGTATCCATTTTTTGTGGACACCCAGTCCACGAAAAAAAAAAGCCGATATATGAACCCTATAAACTATAGTGGGTGCGTGGTCTGTCCGGGAAAACACGGATACAACGCAAGCATGACAAACTGACCTCTAAATTTAGGAACAAATTGTAAAACCCATTATAAACTTCAGGAAGATGTTGCTTTGCTGGGATTAGAACTATAGACCCCAGTAGTCAACAGCAGTGTTGACCCCTAAGGCTATGTGCGCACCTAACCATTTTTTGTGGCATCAAAAATTCTGCATTTCTGGCCAGTAAAAACGCTGCGTTTTTGGTTGCATTTTGCTGCATTTTTGACAACTGCGTTTTGCTGCATTTTTCCAATGCATTGGATGGGTGGGAAAACGCAGCAAAACGCAGGAAAGAATTGACAGGTCCATTTTTTTTTTTTTCACTTAAAAAACGCAGCTTTAAAAAGAAGCTGTGTGCGGACGGCAAAAATGAAAAGTCATAGACTTTGCTGGGGAAGCAAAGTCAACCACTTTTGAGCCCAAAAACGCAATGCAAAAAGGCACAAAAACGTGGTAAAAAAACGCCTAGTGCGCACATACCCTAAACCAGCTCTCAATGCTGACCGTGAGGCATGCACAGTTCGGCTAGCAAGGTTGGTGAGGCGTGGGGCACGGGATACCCCCATCACAGCCAATACCTAATGCTCTGGCTTTGAGCATGCTTGTCTGTGAGGCTGCATATCTCCCTTCTGCTGTAATGTATTCTGTCCGTCACCATGGAAGATCTATACAGCCATCTCTTCTCGTGCATTTTATTTCCGCGGTCCCAGCTTGTTTTATCGTTTGTCATTGTTGTTGATGGATGAGGTTTCCTGGCTTTTGTCTAATTTAATCACTAATCCAAACTCTGCCCACCCCAAAGTCTGTTCTGCAAGTTTATTCGGACGCGTTCAGTAAATCTAATGTCTACGATTTGTTTCTTCGCACATCAAAAGCATCATGGCTGAGCCAAAGCTGGAAGTCCATTCAGCCGGACGTAGAAATCGTTTATATTCCTTATTGAATCCAACTTTGGCTGAAGAGAAAAAAAAACGTCAAAAAACTGCATTTGGTTTTTTTGGGGTTTTTTTAGCCAAAGCCTTATTCAGACATTCTTTTTTTAATAATGGGGTTTTTTTTGTATTTTTTTTAATCTATTTTCATTAGTGTTTTATCAATAAGTTTCTTCTTTGCAGAAAGAAAAAAATGGTTGCAAAGCTTCTTCTCCCATTGCAATGTTAAAAGCTAATAGCACATGGATGGGATCTGATGCCGGCCACCATATTCACCGACCCATAGGGCGATTTTGAGCCGTGACTCTGTTCCAAAATGTAAATGTTTCATTGATGCATTTTATTTTGCAGCCACATGGTCCATGAAAAACATGTGAAAAGACCCATAAACATCATAGAAGATCATGAATAGATCAGATACGTGAAAAATGGACATCTAAAGGGGGCTTTACACGCTGCGACATCGCTAGTGATGTCGCTCGTGAAAGCACCCGCCCCTGTCGTTTGTGCGTCACGGGCAAATCGCTGCCCGTAGCACACAATATCGTTAATCCCCGTCACACGGACTTACCTGCCTAGCGATGTCGCTGTGGCCGGCGAACTGCCTCCTTTCTAAGAGGGCGGTTCGTGCGGTGTCAAAGCGACGTCACACTGCAGCCATCCAATAGAAGCGGAGGGGCGGAGAGCAACCGAAAGAATGTGATGCCCCACCTCGTTGCCGGAGGACGCAGGTACACTGCTGTTCGTCGTTCCTGCGGTGTCACTCGTAGCGATGTGTACTGCCTCAGGAACGACAAACAAACTGCGTCCAGCACCAGCAACGATATTTGGGATTAGAACGATGTGTCAACGATCAACAATAAGGTGAGTATTTGTGATCGTTAGCGGTCGTTCATAGGTGTCACATGCAACGACGTCGCTAACTAGGCCGGATGTGCGTCACGAATTCTGTGACCCCAACGAAATCTCGTTAGCGATGTCGTTGCGTGTAACGGGGCCTTTTGAAATAGTTCTCTCCCAGAATCACTCTTCAGGTAGTGGCCATGGCATGGGAAACAGAACGGAGGTCCGGGCTCGGGTGCACAAACTTCGCACAGTTGTTTTACCGGATTTTTCATTATTTCATTATTTTTACATGCAAATTTAAAGGAAATTTCTTATAAAACACATCTATTATCTAAGCAGAGGAAAAATCATAACTATCCAATAGCTGGGGCCCCACTGCTGGGATCTCCATCAATCAATAGAACCGGGGTCCTGACCCCACTGCTTCCTCCCCGATTCTAGAATTAGCTGCATGATCACACGCACAAGTCCGTTGCCACTTCATTCATAGCCTATGTGACTGACGAAGATGGTCCAGTGATCCGTTCAGTTTCGGCAACAGTGAGGAATAATGGAGGATTGGGGTCCTCTGTTCTAGTGATTGATGGGGGTCCCCCCCCAGCGATCAGACACTTATCACATATCTTATGATAAATGTCTTATGTAGAAAATCTCCTTTAAGCGTGCGAACACCTGACATGATGACAGGCGGATAACTACTGTTTTGTGACTCATGAAATGAAGGGAAAACACACAAGCAGCGAATGTAACACTGCCTGATACTGTGATTAAATTACAGCCTCGTTATAGCGTCTCCGAGAGAACAACACCGAAACGTTTTCCAGAAAATGCAGCGTTCAGTGCTCTGTATTCGTCTCTCACTTCAGCGATCGGCAGTCATGTGTTAGATCATTTCTGGTTATTGCACAATTAAGTAAAGCAAGGTAATTATTCACAATCCTACAGTGGAGTACGACGGAAGAGGTGCAGAAGTGTGAAAATCGGTGGAAGGAAGAACATGCCTGACATAACGAATGCACATATGTGGGCATGCTCGCCAAAAATACAGAAAGGTCTCGCTGAAGCATACGGTGAACAGATGAGGAACAATATCATATAAATCATGAAGTTACCACCAAATATAAATTTCAAAATGACTATTCGGCCATTTCATTTGTTGTATCTGTTTTTTTGGGAAGCTGAATGATAACACGACGCATAAAAAGCTACCAATGGAAGATCAGGGTGAGAAGACACCGAGATGAGCAAAGTCCTAAAATGTGATTTATTCAACGGTTTTCGGAGTCAAACTCCTTCATCAGGACAATCCTATTTCTGATTGTCCCGATGGAGTTGGACTCCGAAACGCGTTGCATAAATCACATTTTAGGACTTTGCTCATCTCATTCTTCTCACCGCGGTTTCATCCTCATCTTCCATTGGTAGCTTTCTATACCTGGCTCTGCAGCAGCCGTGTTCATGCTCTTCTAGTGGTTGTGTATCACACATCCCCACCAGGTGAGAAGATCACTGTATGCCAAATCACCATCAACTCACAGATAAGACCCAAATGCACTTTTGTCTCTCCTGTTTTAGCATGAGACATAAGGAAGATTTGACTCTCCGGCCTTTGGGGCACTTCGGCTTGTCCAGGGTAATTAGATACAGAGCTACAGCTCACTCAGGTAATAAAATAAAGCCTGGCAATGACCGGCGACCAATGACTGCGGCATGTAGAGCTCCCACAACGGTTGCCACTTTCCTAGGGACTATATGGACATAGTCCCTTTCTTAGGGTGTTGTAATTTAGCAATCCTCTGAAGTTTAGATTACAAGTCACTACAAGCTTCACGCCTTATGAGTTGTGCTGAAAAGGATAAACCCCCGATGGATACAGATGCGCTTATTGTATGCCACGCTAGGTATGGGGAAATACCAAGCAAATGGCAAAAGAGAAAGGAAACCCTGGGTCTAGGGAAGAGGAAGATGGTGACCCCTGACCAAACCCAGCGCTGGTCCCAGTGGTCCCTCACCACCCTAGTGCTGGTCCCTAAATAGGGAACCGATGAGATGAGCTCTTCTCCAACTCCACTAAACACTATAGAAGACACAAGGAGGACACACTGGGGGGGAAATGCATTAACTACTTATCCACAGATGACTCGGGTAGAGATTCAGCAAAGTAGCAGTAACAATATCACAGATGAGTACAAGCCTCCTGCTTGCAACCAGAGTGAGAATGAACTGAATTATATCAACAGCACCAGTCTAGGGTAGATGGGAGTATTTAAGCAGAAGGGGAATACTGATAATCATCAGCTGGACAGGAGCGGCGCTCCCCTGGTTCCTAAAGGGGAATAGATGAAAATCCAACAGAAAAGCTAGCTATTACAATGAATACTGACAGCAGGAACCACAGAAAGTCAGGGGGCATTTTGTGCAGCCAAACACTGAGAGCTTCTACTACCAGACACCACAGGACTGTCTGTCTCCTGTGACACACCCGTGACATCTAAAAGGGTTCATTTTTCACAGTATCATGGCCCTGTGGCCTGTGCATCCTTCTTGCTCAAGATGCTGTGCCTGATGAAGGTTCGTGTTCTCAGACCGAAACGTTACTGGACATATATCTATGGGATTGCCTCGCGTCCCTGAATCACCCATCATTTGGAGTGCCAAGTACCTTTATACATTTTTCACCAGTGGATATCAAAGAAGAACTACTCGCGTGTGACCCTTCACTAGCGCCCACCCACCACAAAGAATGTCTAGATCTCCAACATATCCACTGGTGGCTCTCAGGACCCTTCTTTCGGGTAGTTGGTTTCACTGGTAAGAAATATAGTTTCTGACCCCACAAGGATCAATTTTCATGTGCCCACCATGCTCTGTGCCCCCTGAATGGTGACCCCCTCCTGCTTATTCATTGTGTATTGGCCTTCAGCTCTGGGATCAGCGGCTTCACAGGAGATCTTTAAGATGTTTGCACTAATTGGTTTATTTTTCATAGATGTAACAGGCAGGTGACGTCTGAATGTTGCTGACCCCCCCTCGTTCATCGTCGTCTTCTCTTGGCTCTGGATACTTTCCCTTTTTAGAAATGTTAAAGAATCAATTTCTTTAAAATGTCAGCGCTGACGTGTCCTCGGCTAATTTACCCTGAGAAATATCTGAGAGATAGGAAGGTTCAATATCTTCAGATATGACTTTCAGCACAGGATGACACTAATAACTGGAAAGAGGGAGGTGGGGGGATGCAGCTTCAGTCTCCGATGTCAGAGAGTCCTGGGATGATTAGAGCCAGAAGGTGATCATTGTCCTCCCAGACGGGAGAAATAACTAGACTGTATGGGCACGCTCAACTCTCAGAATTTAGCCCCTCGCTTTGGGATCTATTAATATTGTGTGGACTCAACCCTAATATCTTCACGGAACTCCCATAATATTCCTGCAGATGCGTGCATGCTTAAGAAAGCCGGGAGCCTCCCACAATACTCTGTGCACCGTGCCGATCCAATACTATGATACAATGCTACAAAATATTACTATATGTTACACATCCGCAGCATGTCTTATATTCAGGCCCTGCAGCATGGGGGGGTGAGAGTTCAGCAGAATTATGGATGCAGCTCTGGATGCATCATAGAATCAGTACAAGTTTAGGAAAGCAAAGCAAAAAGGGTAACGTAGGAAGTCCCAGCATTACGGCTCCACACACTGCAGGGTCATAAATCTCATTAATTACTGGTAATTTCTAATCTACGTCAGATCCAAAACAAATCATGGAAGCAGGGACGCGGCTGAGGTCTCATATCCTGCGCCGGCTGATACGGGAACCTCCAGCTCCAGAGAATGTTATTTATTGCGCCGATTGATCAATAATAATTTGTCCCAGAATAAAAAAAAAAAAAAAAGTAATTTCCGAGTAATGGAGGGAAGAAAAGTGATACTGAGCGTAATGAAATCATTCACCGGTGACTTCTTCATTTCCCTAAACAAGACGCTGACAACAACTCAAAATACCAATTAGTGGGAAAGTGGCACAAGATTACGTCAAAGCTCTCAGAGCAAAATCCGGGCCCTCCCGGCGGGCACCGAGATCACGCAGGTTCTATTCATAGGGCCAAGCTCATCTCATTTTATTTTTTTATTATTACTATTATTTACTGTGCAGCTGAATACAATCTATCATTTCTCGGTGTCAGCGATTCAGACCGAGAAGAGACTGAATAAATCTATCGCTTTCTTATCATGTATCTTGGGTTTAGTACAGACTGCATTAACCTGCCCACAGTCAGCCTCGCCATAGCTTGAAATGGCTGCTAACAGGGAACAATAGATTAATCTGTACACTGCAAGGTGATCGTCAATGATCGTTCGCAGGAGTTCTTTCATATCTATGTGCGCACGCTGAGCAGTTGGTTGCAGAAATTCCTGCACCAAATCTGCATCTCCTGGCAGTGCGTTTTTTGATGCTTTTTTGCATGCATTTTTCATGCATCTAGTGTACAAAAATACTTAAAGAATTGACACGCTGCAGTTTTTCTGCACCAAATCTGCAAGGGAAAAATAAGCAACATGTGCACAACACTTCAGGATTCTCATTGACTTTGCTGGCATAAGGATAGGCATGCAGATTAGTGACAAAACTGCATACAAAATGCAGGGTGTGCACATGGCCTAAAGAGGCTGACATACACTTAATCCAATAAATGCGCAAAATGTTTGTTCATTTTGTGAAATGATCGTTTGGTTTTCAAACAAAATCATTGTTCTTGGCAGCACATCCATCTGTGTAAACAGGACACGAGCTGCCGAGAATGACTGCACATGATCCCTAAGGCTGCTTTCACACCTCCGTTTTTTCCTGTGCGGCACAATCCGGCGCTTTGCAGAAAAACTGCAACCGTTTTTTTTTTTGCCGCCGGTTGCGGTTTTTTTTTACTTAGACTTTCATTAGTGCCGGATTGTGCCGCATGGGCTTGCGTTCGGTCCGGTTTTTGCCGCATGCGGCAGATTTAGCCGATGGGGCGGCCGGATGGAACGCTGCCTGGCACGTTTTTTGGTCCGGCAAAAAAAAAATGCACCGAATACGGCCGATGCGGCGCGATTTGCAATGCATGCCTATGGACGCCGCATGCGGCGTCCTGCGGCAAACACCGCATCCGGCCGCTGCTTGCGTTTTTTTCCACTGCGCATGCTCAGTAGCGTGCCGCAAGCGGCAAAAATCGGACGGGCCGCATGTCAAAAACTTAAGCAAAGGATGAGGTATTGTCGCCGCATCAGTTACATAGGTTTTAGAGCTGCATTGGCCGGCTCTGCTAAAACCGGATGTGTGAAAGCAGCCTTACTTACATTTCATCTATTACAGATTGTTCTTTTCATATATCAGCGATTTGTCATTTCATCAATATATCGAGATAATAATATGAGGATCTAACTTTTCCATGGGTACATATAGTTCTATTGAAGAACAAGGATTCCAAAAGATCCGGGTGCAACACACCTTAAGGAGTCAGTGTGGAGTCCATTCTGGGCAGGCTACCCATGCGGGGCAGGCTACCCATGCGGGGCAGGCTACCCATGCGGGGCAGGCTACCCATGCGGGGCAGGCTATCCATGCAGGGCAGGCTATCCATGCGGGGCAGGCTATCCATGCGGGGCAGGCTACCCATGTGGGGCAGGCTAGCCATGTGGGGCAGGCTATCCAGACGGGGCAGGCTATCCAGACGGGGCAGGCTACCCATGCGGGGCAGGCTACCCATGCGGGGCAGGCTACCCATGCGGGGCAGGCTACCCATGCGGGGCAGGCTATCCAGACGGGGCAGGCTAGCCATGTGGGGCAGGGTAGCCATGCGGGGCAGGCTATCCAGACGGGGCAGGCTATCCAGACGCAGTCAGCGTCAAGTCCTCGAGTAGAGACACCTGCCGACTGGATAATCCGGGAAGAACAACTGTGGTGACGTTTCGAGGGTCCTGCAATCCTCTTCTCACCTGGTCCTTAAATCTGTGCACACCACATGACGTGAACCAATCCCCAATCAAATCACCACGAGCTAAAATGTTTTAAAACAATTACCGTAAATATACAATATCCTGCTTTAAACATAAGAGTTCTAAATTATTCACATCACGTTAAGATTGCTTTAAACAACTAGATATAACCATACCCTGCTAAAAAGTACATAATGTACAAAAACACTTTAAAATTACATTTTCCATTTAATATTTTTGGTGGAATTGTATGAAGGGAATGTATCCGAAATACTTCTCTCTCTGGAGCAGTGTCTTTTTTTAATTGATTAGTATCAGTACTTGACATCTGTTCAAATATCATCCATTTCAGTGCAAATACGGCATGACGTAACAATTGGTGCTTTTTACCTTTCTTAAATGTGACGAGTTGTGTGGTATTCATCATCTGGTTCTGCGGGCACTGTTCACAATAAAGTGTTCATCAGTATGGGATGTGGCAGGAGGAGGTCCACTTCTCTGCCTTTCTGTGACTCTCCCAGTCTCTCTATATCTCTGTACAACCTGCTGGTGACACTCTGTGATACTAAGCTCAGCAGCCACCTTCATCTGAGAACCTCCTGCTTGAAGCCTCGCAATGGCGCGGTACCGCTGATAAATTGTTAGGTGTCGTCTTGGTCTCATATTGTCAAAATGTGAACAGCCTGATGTGGAGGACGGTTAATACCAATTCTAATTGAACCCCAACATTTATTGGGCACTTCTTGTTGTTTTACTATTACACTCCTGGTTAGAGAACAGCAAGTCGTGCAAATTGTGCTGTAACATTGAACAGTTGGGCATTGTGCATACATTGTGCATCCTAAAATTTCACCCAAAAGCCAAATATCCCAAACTTTTTGTGAGTAGTGTATGTGTCCATGGAAAAATCCTATGGAATTCTGTCATTATTTTTATCCGGATATATTGATGAAATGACAACACGCTGATAAGAAAATAAATCTTATTTACTATGCGCAGTGTTTTTTGAATTTATTGAAAAATGTATGAATAAGGAATCCTTAAATATCTATAAAAAAAAAAAAAATGGATGCATTAATAAGAGACTGATGTGCTATTGTCCTCTGCTATCAGTCCTTTGGTTTTAGATTCTTTGTCCCTTTAAATAGGCATATACGGTAGTTTTAATATGAAGAAGGGGAACGTCACACAGTTGGATCTGTCTCGGAGTTCGGCTGTACATCCTGCAGATGGCGGAGATAAAGGGCCACAGGGATATTACACATTAAACACCTCTCTGCCTCCTTCGGAAATGGGAATCACATTTGGCAATTTGTGGCCTTTCTACGAAGCGCTTTATCATCCGCGGCTGCTCCCTCCATTTTCTTATCTCACAGACACGCGCACGTACAATGATATATTTTCCCCTTTTTCAAAGATTCGCTGTGCATCTGAACTTCACATGGAGAGTGAAATCAATACTTTGTATCATGACAGTGGAAGGAAGCCGCTTCTAAAATATCAATTCTGCTCGCAACAGACGACTAAACGGTTGCCTGTAAGGAGGTGGTGTTTTAGCGTCTGACACGGTGGATTCTGCCGGTGAGAACGATCCATCTTATTAGGAGGCAATTGAGAGATAAAACCAGGAGCCCCACAAGAACAACATCATTACCTGATGATCCGCAAAGGTTTCGTGTCCTATTGTGGGTTCATTTCCCACATCTGCATTCTTCATCGCATGAAATAGTACCTAGCTCTGTTCATCCTGCGCCTCCTGCTTCATGAATGAAATGAAAAAGCTTTGGCTAGGAGCAATGAGGGGAGCGGAGTAGTGGCTGAACATAACCATAGGGATTTCTATAGCGTTCTGGGTCTACGGGCAAAGTAATGGCAGCTTGGCATAGCTGTAGGAGGTCCAGAGATGGCAGTCTCCTTTTGCCATACAAGTACAGACCGGTTTTACAATGACACATGTTACAGATTTAGCATGAAGACCCACCATCCTGGTATATCCCTGATGATCACGGCCATTGTTACCAGTGTGGAAGCTCCAAAAATCTGAGTTTTAAAGGGAACCTGTCAGGTGCAATATGCACCTACAGCCATGAGCAGTTCTGGGTGTATATTGCTAATCCCTGCCTAACCGTCCCTGTATACACTAGCATAGGTAAAGAGATCTTTAGAAAGAGTATTTCTAAAGATCTTTTATCGTATGCTAATAAGCGCGGGGACTAGTCCCCTGGGCGTTGCTTCCCTTGCTAGTCAGTTCCATTAGCATGTTAGTACGTCCCTGTGGGTGTACTACCATGCTAATGAATGTGCAGCGTCAGAGGATGATTTCACTCACCTCTCCGCTGCCATCGCTGCGTGATGCTGGATTTCGGCTCAGTGTGCATGATCCCGGACTTTCGGTCATGTGCGCGCACTACTTCAGTTTGAAGCTGGGACACATACACCCGACTTCATAGAGCGCTTGACCGAAACTCCGGGGTCATGCACATTGAGCTGAAATCCAGCGTCGGGCGTCGATGGCAGCAGAGAGGTGGGTGAGATCATCCTGTGACGCTGCACATTTATTAGCATGTTAGTACACACCTGTGGGTGCACTAACATGCTAATGAAGCCAACTAGCAAGGGAAGCAACGCCCAGGGGACTAGTCCCCGTGCTCATTAGCATACGATAAAAGATCTTTAGAAATACTTTTTCTAAAGATCTCTTTATCTATGCTAGTGTATACAGGGACAGTTAGGCAGGGATTAGCAATATGCACAGGACTACTCGTGGTTCTGGGTGCACATTGGACCTGACAGGTTCCCTTAAATGGCCACATTTATAGAGACACTGTATCTTTAGGGCTTGTTCTTAGGTAAAATTCTTGAGGCTTTTTTTGTGTGCAGAAAATAATGCAACATTTTACAGAAACAACAAAGTGAATTGAAACTTCTAAAATCCTATTCACAAGTGCATTTTTTCCTTGCATTTTTTAACCTGTTGCACTTTTTGAAAAGGTCACCATGTTAATTCTTTCAGTGTTTTTACTATAGTTTGGCTCAATATAAAAAAAACCCAAACACAAATTCCGCTGTTTTCTGGTCACATCATGCTTCTTTTGTGCTAAAAAAAAAAAAGTTATGTGTGAACAAACTCTTAATTTTCTTTTTGGAAAGTTATTTCTGATGCAGTGGAACAAGCACGGACAAGTGGAAGAATTACTCATTCCATAGTGTCCTGCAGGCCATAGTGAGACCTAAAACTGCATCATATCTATAGACTACATTCCTGCACATGAGCTCTGTTTTGCATCAATTCACACACAGCAGACTCGTTGCAGAAATCCCTCCAAATTCAGAATTTTGTAACTGATTTAAAGTTAGACCTTTCTGCAATTAATCTGCCTTAAATGAATTCAACTTTACATGACTTGTGCAAAGCATCAGGAGGGGGTGTTCTGCACCTCAAATAAAGCAGGGATCCTCAGCCCATAATGTTTTATGTACAGGGAGGGGATCACAGGCATGAAAAGAATAAACTTTATCTTGGAAGCCGTTCAGAAGCCACAACACCCACCTACGTGTGGGAACCTGGTTCAGAGAGACTCGGCAATCAGAAGCCTTTTATATTCCACTCCAGCACTTCATCCAGTGTGTGCCAACCACCGAACAAGATGGCATCACCTGTTACTGGGATTTAGAGATTCCCAGTTGTTCCATTCCGAGGACTATAAGGCACAGAATCGAGCGCTCTACATCTAGTACAGGTTTTTGACACACTTTGAATCTAGAAAATCAGGTGTGGCTACAAGTGTTTGTACCACACACCAAACTTACTGAAAAAAAATGGGGACTAACAATAAGGCCTATTTCACACGTCAGTATTTTGCATCAGTGTTTCGTCAGTATTTTGCATCAGTGTTTCGTCAGTGTGTCAGCAATGTTTGTACGCCAAAACCAGGAGTGGAACTTTAAGAGAAGAGCTATAATTGAAAGACTGACACCTTTTCTGTGTTTTGGAGACACTCCTGATTTTGACATCCAAATACTGATGAAATACTGATGCAAAATACTGACGTGTGAAAGAGGCCTTATAGTGTAAACTTAAAAATGAACCCGATTTCTTATCTTAACATTAGCCACTATGGTAAATTTAGTTTACACTAACCGATTTTGTTAAGAGGTTTTTTCTTTTACATGCCTTTTGAAGTGGACCTCTATGAAAATCCACATAAACTTCTGTACTCTGTGATTATGGAGCAGATCCTATATGTGGGATCTTACCCTGTTTCCCCGAAAATAAGACACTGTCTTATATTTTTTTTTGCCCTGAAAAAAGCACTATGTCTTATTTTCAGGGGGTGTCTTATTCTCGAGGAGACATGGTTGGGGGTAAGTTTACCCCCCACAAAAAGCAGGACCCCCCCCCCCCCATCCCAGGATCATCATACTTACCAGTCCAGGGCGTCTGTATGGCTCCTAGATCCTCCTGTGATCTCCCAGCAGGTGTGCTGCACGCCTCCTCTGCGTCTGGCCAACATCAGAACACACACACACACACACACACACACACACACACTTCTCCCTGTGATCTCCCTGCAGCTGTGCTCCCCTGCGTCTGGCTGACATCAGATCTCTCTCACACACACACACACACACACACACACACACACACGCACACACTTCTCCCTGTGATCTCCCTGCAGTTGTGCTCCCCTGCGTCTGGCTGACATCAGATCTCTCACACACACACACACACACACACACGCACACACTTCTCCCTGTGATCTCCCTGCAGCTGTGCTCCCCTGCATCTGGCTGACATCAGATCTCTCTCTCACACACACACACACACACACACACACACACACACACATCAGATCTCTCACACACACACACACACTTCTCCCTGTGGTCTCCCTGCAGCTGTGCTCCCCTGCGTCTGGCTGACATCAGATCTCTCACTCACACACACACACACACACACACACACACACACACACACACACGCATCAGATCTCACACACACACACACACACACACACACTCTTCTCCCTGTGATCTCCCTGCAGTTATGCTCCCCTGCGTCTGGCTGACATCAGATCTCACACACACATCAGATCTCTCTCTCTCTCTCTCTCTCTCACTCACACACACACACACACACACACTCACTCCACTTCTTCCCACCCACCCCACGATTCCAGCAGCTGTGCTGCACGCCGTGCTCCTCTGCCTCCTGCCGACACTCACATATCCGATCACTTACGTTCACACACATCACATCACATCAGACAGTATACATGCACACATCTGATCGCATACACTCACACACACACCCCACTTCTCCCTGTGCCCACCGGTGGGCGGTCCCAGCAGCTGTGCTGCTCGCCGTGCTCCTCTGCCGACACTCACAGATCCGATCGCATACACTCACACACACACACTCTCACACATCAGAACACACTCACACACATCCGATCGCATACACTCACACACACACTGACGATATCGCACATACGCGCTCACACAATCACAACATCCGGAGATACCACATGCTTCCGGCCATCCTGGAAGGTCACTGCACGCACAGTATCAGCGCCGAGAAGCAAGCGATATCACTGGATGTTGTGAGTGTGTGGATGCAATCTGATGTGTGTGTGAGTTGTGTGTGTGTGAGAGTGAGTGTGATCTGATGTGCGTGTGTGTATGTTCCGCCGCTGCAGGACCTTGATGCGCTCACCTGCTCCCGGTCGGCGTCTGGTGAGTATGACTGCGGGGTCTTCTTTCTTCTGTCTTCTCTCTTCTGGGGGTGCCCGCTGCCTATAATGAAGTGTCCTGCAGTGTCTTTAACTCTTTCACCGCTGCATGACACTTCATTATTGACCGCAGCTATGTCTTATTTTCAGGGGATGTCTTATATTAAAGCATCCCTGAAAACATCTGCTATGTCTTATTTTCGGGGGACGTCTTATTTTCGGGGAAACACGGTACTAAACTTCTACAGAAGAAGCAAAGGTTAAATAGGGCTCGTACTACTCAGGTTTCCCCTATATTACCACCAAACTATGTACAAGAACTATTAGTGGTTATTTTCTCCTTCCCCCAAAATGTACCTTTTCTGCTTCTTTTCTCATCATGGAATAGAACAGTTGAATCCTTAGGTTGAACCAGTTTCCATTATTCGCTTATTATAGGGGGCATGTGATAATGAAGCTCGGCCCCACCAAACTATGTAGAAGAACAATTAGTGATTATTTTCTCCTTCCCCAAAATGTACCTTTTCTGCTTCTTTTCTCATCAAGGAATAGAACAGTTAGATCCTTAGGTTAAACCAGTTTCCATTATTCGCTTATTATAGGGGGCATGTGATAATGAAGCTCAGCCCTACCAAACTATGTGCAAGAACTATTAGTGATTGTTTTCTCTTCCCCCAAAATGCACCTTTTCTGCTTCTTGTCTCATCATGGAATAGAGCGGTTTGATCCTTAGGTTGAACCTGTTTCAATTAGATCCTTATATTAGGTGCATGTGATAACGAAGCTCGGCCCCATCTTCACAGTCCCCATAGTAGATGGGGGGGAGGGGTACTTATTACTTGCACACAATAATCACTTTGGTGCCTCCACACTGAAATGACCAGGAATCTTATTTTCCTGTTTTGTTTTTCCTTTGAGGAATTCTTGAATTTCCTTGGTACTTATGCTTCTACTTAGAGCATCTTGTAGTTTTGTTTGCTCCTATCTTTGTAATTGCAGCTCTTTCCTTGTAAACTTTTGGGGTTAATGCACCTTTTGTTAGCACCACAGAAGGAGAAGCCATACAAGCGTCCATCAAATCCATTTTATGTTCGTAAATTACACTTCTCTTCCACGAAACTGAAGCTGTAATTTTTGTAATGAGTACTGCGCATATTGGTCTTTTTCTATAAACCAACGCCAGATTTAATTCCAGATACAGAGGCTACTGGGATCTCTAGGGGACAATCAAGGTTGGCTCTGCGACTGTGGTGGCACCAGGGAGCCATGTGTGCACACAGTCTCAACAATCCCAGCATTCGATGGGCCCAGACCATTCACCAAATGACGGTATTACACACTATCATGAACTTTATACGCAGCTCCTTATATACCACAACAATTGTCAGATTTGACGGAGGCGTTGCGTTCTGTTCTGCTACGAGGGGCTGCTGATAAGTCTTTAGCTTTGTGATTCTTTTTTTTATATGGTAATGAATGTTACATCACATGAAAGCCTAATGTGTCTAATATATGTTTTCAAAATTGTGTTTGTTGCTTATGGCAACGGTGTTTTACGCACGCGGGAAAACAAAATGGCGGAGTCTAATGCGATATTCACAGCAACTGAGAGCAGAGGAGGGATAAAATTCTTGTTTCTGCAAGGAACGTCCGCGAAGGATATTCATGGTGATATGTCGCAGACATTGGGGGATCAATGTCTTTCATATTCCATAATTAAAAACTGGGTTGCCAAATTTAAAACTGGCCACTTCAGCCCCAATGATGAGGAACGTCCTGGTCGACAGAGAGTGATGGTGGTTCCAGAGATCGTCGATGCTGCGCACAACCTTATACTGGAGAATCCACGAATTTCAGCTAAAGCAATAGAAGACATCATGGGGATTTCCCGTGAACGTGTTTGTGTCATTATCCATGAACATTTGGACATGAGGAAGCGATCTGCAAAGTGGGTCTCCAAATGTCTGACAACAGATCAGAGAAGCATGCGAGTGAAACTTCCCGGTCCATTTGTCAGCGTTTCCAGACTGCTAAGAACTTCCTGGATCGACTGGTCACTATGGATGAGATCTGGATTTACTTGTATGACCCTGAAAACAAGGAATGGAGGCACAGTGGTTCTCCTCATCCAAAGAAGTTCAGGGTGCAAAAATCAGCCACTAAGGTGATAGCGTTTGTGTTCTTGGATAAGGAAGGTGTGGTGCTAGTGGAATACCTTCAAAAGGGTTCCACCATCAATGCAAGGTATTATATTGAACTTTTGGACCAATTGAAGGCAGCTCTGAAGGTCAAATGGCGCGGCAAGCTGACAAAAGGAATCTTGTTCCTGCAAGACAACGCCTCCACTCACACTGCACAAAAGACCACGGCAAAACTGGCAGAGCTGGGCTTCCAGCTGGTGACCACCCACCTAATTCACCAGATCTAGCTCCCTCCGACTATCATATCGACTATCATCTGTTTCCAAACCTGAAGAAACACCTCAAGGTACCAAATTTCACACCATTTCTGATGCCATGGCTGCTACGGATGCCTGGTTTGAGGCACAACCGAAATCCTTCTTTTTGCTAGGCTTACAGAACTTGGAATATGATGTCAGAAGTGTGTTGTCATCAGTGGAGAGTATGTGGAAGAAATGGAAAGTCTCTTCATCCTATCTCGTTTCTTTCTGGGTAAAGCCAAAGACTTATCAGCAGCCCGTCCTATAATTCATCCACAGGCGGAGCTACATTTCGGTTTCCAAAGCATTGACACATCAAGTGCTTTCATCAACCTTTTGTTTCTGTATTCACAATAGTTATTTGGCTATTAATATTCACAGCAGAAATAATCTACACTGAAGGCCGCATTCGTAGTATGACACTGGATGGATAGCATTATTCAGAGCTTTGATATTCCTTACCAAGGCTACAGCTGAGCAGCCATTAAAATCCCTGGAATGGAGAGAACTATAAGGCGTTTATATAACATTTTCCTCTTCTGCTGTCACTCCGCTGCTAATTGCTGTCTGTTCTCTGCAAAGCGATTTGCAGAGGTGAAAAAGAAAGGTATGTATATTGTGTACTGCACTTTTACAGGCACCGAGTAAGCAGCAAAAGTAAAATATTGTGCATCCTATAAGGCTCCCATACTCTACAGCAGAGGGTGCTGTGTACAAACCACGAGCCAGCAGGAGACCAGAAGAAATGAGGAGTTTTTTAGGAGTAGAGTGGATCGAATCTGCCAAAATCTGGGTTCGGCGGATCCTTGCTGGATTGAAAAAAAAAAAATCCGGATCCGCTCTGGATTCCGGTGCCCATATAAGTCTATGGGGGCCAGAATCCGTAGAAATGTTTGTGGAAGGGATAGGGTGGTAGGAGCGCGCGCGGTGTACTCACCCTAGGCTGTTTCATGGCAGCAAACTCCTTCCGGGTCACGCTTTTCCCTTCCGGAGCCGACAATTCAATATTCATTGTTTTGCCCATCCACCGGCACGTGTAATTGGTTGCAGCTAGACGCGCCCCTACCCTGAGTGTCAGCTGACTGCAACCAATCACAGGCAGCAAGACGGCCAGTGGGTGGGGAAAGCAGTGCAAGTGTTTGCGGTCAGTATGTTGAACATGCATGTCTTTCAGAAACACATGCACACTCCTGTCAGAAGTGTGCGGCTGTGCTGGTGATGCGGCTTTTTTTTTTTATTATTATTTAAATAAATAATTGGGGGGAAAAAAAAGACGACGTGCGGTCCCCCTAAGTTTCATCCCCAGCCATGATAAAGCCGGCTGGGGGCTTGTAGTCTCAGCCCACAGCCGCCCAGTATTGCCGCATCCATGAGATGTGACAATCCTGGTGCAATACCGGCTCTTCTCGATTGCCCTGGAGCGGTGGCAATCGGGGTAATAAGGGGTTAATAGCAGCGCACGGATCCGGACTTTTACAGTTCGGATCCGCTCAGCCCTAATCCTGAGCCCATCAACACACAGCAGCAAGTCATCGGAGTCTGTATCCTGAGAGGTAACAGAAATCCAGCAAAATAATAAAGGCTACTGTGCAAATGTTCTGTATAGAAGATGTAAATCAAGATGAAAAATGGTGGAAATGATGCAGGAAAGTGGAGCTGCACTGTACATGATGACAGACCGCTTCTGCTGGACAAGATGGAGACGTCGCTGCCTCTGTGAAATCATCACTGGACTAAAAACATGTCTGTCTCAGCCCATTAGAGCGGGATCAGCTTCTTCTCCTGTGTTTCTGCAGGTTGTGCTTGGGCTGAATAATTGATGCACTTTGTGTGAATCCACAACTGTTCTTGGATCCATGTATCTCTCTCTAGCTGCTATCTCATTACTCGGGGGTCTCCTTCTCCATATGCTGACCCTCCGCCTTAACCCACTCCGTGCCAGCCGGCGCGTCAGATCTGTGCTTATTTCTGAGGCAGGAGATGAGCGCAGCGCATACAATACACTCTGAATGTTTAAAGGTCAAATATGTGTTATTCTAAAATATCATCTCAGCAGATTATTGCCTTTCTTTATTGAGTTTCTCTGCAAGACGATAATTGGAGCGGTCGCGTTTATTAAAATATTGCAGATTTCAATGTACGCATCTGTCACTGTGCAAACTTCAATCTAATCAGCAAGCCTACGGAAATATCCCATAGAGGCAGAAAAGAGGATTCACGGGGAGGGCTGGGGACACAAATCCTGAGATCTTACAATAGCAGAACGAAAGAATAATGATGACCGCCTAAAGCCCCCCCCATACACCATAGATAGGTGTCGTCTGAATGATCGGTCGGCATATAGTTCTCTACCATACACAGTGAAAATCAGCTCAGCCATGTGTTCTTATGTTCCCTATAAGTAAGCCACTGCCAGACTCCTAGTCTCCATTTGATGAGCCGCTTCTATCAGCAGGTTTTTGCTAATTTATCGGAGAAAAGTAATATCTAGGGGCAGAGACACTGATTCCAAGGATGTGTCACTTACTAGGATGTGTTGTAGTTTTCATACAATCAGTGTTTTATGAGCAGGAGATTATCAGGGCAGGACTAGGTGTCATGTGCACACCAGTCCAGCTAATCTGTAATTAACTGGCAGCCTGCTGATAATGTACTGTGTATACATGAGGCTGCCAATCAGTGGTGTGCGCGGGGCTATACACAGCTCAGCATTGATAGCACTGCTACATCTAGAGCAGAGAAAACACAAATTCTATCAAAGCTCAGCATTCATAGCACTGCTATATCTAGAGCAGAGAAAACACGGATTCCATCAAAGGTGCACCAAAAAGCCCAGTAAGTGTCACATCCCTGGAATCAGGCTCTGTCCCTACATCATGCTGCTCTCACCTTACATAGCAAAAACCTGCTGATAGATTGTCTGGAACAAACAAATTTGCTGTTGAAATTCCAACAGATCCTTTTCTCACTTGACATCGGCATTAGCTGGTTGGCTGATCCTGCCAAAATCTGCAGGTTCAGGGGTCTTTTATGTAATTGAGGTGTTAAAGCTGGCCACACACATTAAACTGAAGCTGATAGTTATGGGCGATTTCAACCATGCCAAATATTGATTAAAATGTTATAGTTGTGATACCTTTTAATGGCTAACTAAAATAAAAATAAATAAATAAATTTTTATTTTAGTTAGCCATTAAAAGGTATCACAACTACAAAAATTTTAATTTTGTTTCACTGAGAGCAATCATTTTTCAACTGGCTAACACGGTACCAAAACCTTTTTCTTTTAACTAAATATTGATTATGTGCAGTTTAACTGCATGCAGAACCGACGTACAACCGCATTTGGGCCACAATATGTGAATACAATCGCAAAGTTTAGGGTGTTCCACAACATTTGATAATGATCCCTATTACATTTACAATCTGGGAGTAAAGGATTAATGTCAGTTAGGCTAGGTTCACACTTCCGTTGTTTTAAATCAGTCAGGTCCGTCAGCAACGGATCTGGGTTTTTTTTTTTAAGTCAACTGACGCAACAGATGTGTTTTTCACAGGATTCCTTTCACAGGAATCTTGTGAAAAAATGATCCGTCGTGTCCGTTACATCCGCTATGCGTCCGTTTCTTGATGGATCAGTCATGATCAGTTTGTGTTTGGGACAGCCCAGTGGGAGTGCCAAACATGTTGGGCATGCTCAGTAGAGCATGACGGAATCCAGCGCCATAGACCTACATTACAAGCTTGACGGATTGCGACGGATTCCTGCGCGGTGCGTTAATTTTGACGGCCAGAAAAACATTACATTCTGCATTGCTCCCGCCCGGCGGTCAGTCAAAAAACGACTGCGACACAGCGGATGCAACGCAAGGTCATCAGTCGCAATCCGCCACTAATACAAGTCTATGGGAAACAACGATATCCGCTAAACGGATGCCGTTGTTTACCAGAGCCGCGGATTGTGACAGATACATTTTAACGGAAATTTGAACCTAGCCTAACCAGTAAATGACATCACAACATTACGATCATATAGACGATACTGTGAATAATGTTCATAAATCTTGTGTTACCCTCTGTCCCCGTCCGAACCTTCATTATCACCCCTGTTCTCAGACATTATTTGAGTGCAGTAATAAGTAACTAAATGTTTGCTGTTGGTTTTGGAGGGGGGGGGGTGCATCTGAGCTTAAATTGTGCAAAAAATACTCTCACGATAAAAACCTCCCTCTGAGTTTTCTTCATAGTCCTGGACAAACGCTCATGATGTGTTGCGGTGTCTGTCTATAACCTGCGTTGTCGTATCCGTAGAAGAATATTCTATTGTCTGCCGGACACAATGTAATATTAATGTCTGTCCTGGACTTATCCCGCCGCTATCTGCAGAACACTGTTGTCATATTTACATTTTGCGTCTTTGTGAATTTAACATCCAGAGCTGCGAATGTCTCGGCGACTTCTTTGATGTAGAAAGCTTTTGGTAAGTTTCTGATAATGGTCCTCCTAATGCGTGTTGTGCTCTTTTGTACAGCACTACTGCCCCCTGTCGGCGGCACGCTGCGTTTCAGGCTCCACGCCAGCTCTTCATTGGCTTCAGGAGAGTGTTATGTGATTACATCCGTTACAGTGACTGTATTACGGGGGCTTTGTTTGCTAGGAATGAGCGATATTTTAAGTAGAGCTTTGCTGGCAGCAGACGTTTCGATAAATAATTATAGCGGAATTTTCTCATCCTACTGTAAAATATTGACATTCTGACCTCTCCCAACAGGATGGAATCATTCAGCATTTACACATATGGCAAAGCTAAAGACAATCTAGCCCTAAAATAACACTTCTTATTTAGCTAACCCTGGCAAAGCTGTGCCCAGAGCAGTGTCCGCCCATTACAGCCCCTATGTTTTCCCAATTTTCACAGCAGACTGGCCAGTCAGCATTTTAAAGGGGTTGTCCTGGCATATTAAAGTTGGTGACCTATTTTTGAAATGGGTCAACAATGTCTGACGCCCAGAACCACGCTATCGGCTATTGTTATCCCAAATGACCGTTACACACCTGTCCCGGATCTGCTTTGCTTCACTCACCCCGGTCCATTAAATTCTATTGTGCTCCACTTCGTGCTGTGCAGATGGCTGAGCATAATCCCATGTGATCATCTCCCCAGGACTATATAATGCTTAACAAGACACGCACCTGTGTCTTGGTATTAAGATTTTTGTGTTCCAAAGACCAAGACCTGTCTGCATTTTGACTTCCAGTACCTCCGCTATATCCATGCGCCTTTCAGTATCTGTTTCCTTTCTTGTCTACCTGTCTGCTTATGGCTTCCAGTACCCCATCTACCTGTCTGCCTGCAACTTCCAGTACCTCAGCTACCAGTCTGCCTGCAACTTCCAGTACCTCAGCTACCTGTCTGCCTGCAACTACCAGTACCTCAGCTACCTGTCTGCCTGCAACTTCCAGTACCTCAGCTACCAGTCTGCCTGCAACTTCCAGTACCTCAGCTACCTGTCTGCCTGCAACTACCAGTACCTCAGCTACCTGTCTGCCTGCAACTTCCAGTACCTCAGCTACCTGTCTGCCTGCAACTTCCAGTACCTCAGCTACCTGTCTGCCTGCAACTTCCAGTACCTCAGCTACCTGTCTGCCTGCAACTTCCAGTACCTCAGCTACCTGTCTGCCTGCAACTTCCAGTACCTCAGCTACCAGTCTGCCTGCAACTTCCAGTACCTCAGCTACCAGTCTGCCTGCAACTTCCAGTACCTCAGCTACCTGTCTGCCTGCAACTTCCAGTACCTCAGCTACCTGTCTGCCTGCAACTTCCAGTACCTCAGCTACCTGTCTGCCTGCAACTTCCAGTACCTCAGCTACCTGTCTGCCTGCAACTTCCAGTACCTCAGCTACCTGTCTGCCTGCAACTTCCAGTACCTCAGCTCCCTTTCTGCCTGCGGCTTCTAGTACCTCAGCTCCCTGTTTTACCTGCAATATTCAGTACCTCAGCTACGTGTGATGCCTGCGGCTTCCAGCATCTCAGCTACCTATTTAACTGCAATCTTCAGTACGTCGTTACCTGTGATGGCTGCGGCTTCCCATACGTCAGCTGCCTGTCTGCCTGCAGCTTCTAGTATCTCAGCTGCCTGTCTGTGGCTTTCAGTACCTCCGCTACCAGTTTGCGTGCAGCTTATAGTACCTTAGCTTCCTGTCTACAGCTTTTAGTACCTCATTTGTCGGTCTGCTTGCAGCCTCCAGTACCTCTGCTAACAGTTTGCCTGCAGCTTCCAGTACTTCAACTACCTGTCTGCCTGCAGCTTCCAGTACCTTCAACTACCTGTCTACCTGCAGCTTCCAGTACCTTCAACTACCTGTCTACCTGCAGCTTCCAGTACTTCAACTACCTGTCTACCTGCAGCTTCCAGTACCTCTGCTAACAGTTTACCTGCAGCTTCCAGTACCTCAGCTACCTGTCTGCAGCTTCCAGTACCTCAGCTACCTGCCTGCAGCTTCCAGTACCTCTGCTAAGTCTCCTGTTTGCCTGCAGTCTCCAGTCCTGCAGCTGTTTCCTCCGTGTCTCACCCATCTGCTGCATAGACGCCATGTGCCTATCCAGACCTTGGGCTTGGAGGATCCACCTCGCCAGGTGAGCCTTGCAATGAGCTAATTATCAGTTCCCGGTTGTGCAATTTAGCCCCGCTCATCCGGCCACTGCTCGGGTGAAAATAGCAGACCGGTGAGGGTGCCGGGTGTTGGACTCTCACTCATCTAATATCGATGATCTATTATTTGGATACATCATTAAAGGAAGAAAATGAGACTGCTCATACAATTCCCGTGCAGAAAACAATGAAGTGGACATGTCATATCAATGTCCAATCAAATAATACACGACTGGCTGGGTCCGTCCCACTCGGAGCTGCTGCCACCCCTCCCCCCATGACCTCTTTATACCCTAATTGCACAGAATTAACAATGTAATCGCTGTATGTAGAATATGTCTGCACCTTTTTAACATACTGTACTTTATGGGACTTCATAAGACAAATGCGATACTTTTCTCTTGTTCGGTTAATGGTTTGAAGGGACTCAACCTGCTGGAGAAAAGACAGAAGTGGGTGTGATAAGAAAAGCTCCACGTCATGCAGAATGCCAAGTAAACAAGTAGATGAGATGCAAATCTGACATGTACATATATATAACGAGCAATTACACACCGAGATTTGGGATATATGTGACCTTTTAGATCTTTGCCTTTTATTTAGCATATATTTCATTGTTTTCATGATATAAATCATCATTAATAAAGACTTGTATACCACGGCACATATGGCAATAATGAGCCTGCAGTAAATAGCCAGCGATCAGCTCATCCCAACTCACCCATGGGTCACAACAGCCACCACCGGGATCCGAAGTGCCAGACGTCTCCTGAGCTCATTAGGGCAAAGTTTTCTCTCTTTATTGGTGACAGAGTGTGAAATCATTACTTGTAATACTGCTGCTATTATTTTATTACAGGTTGTTCAACCTCTGTCCGTAACATGCGGCTGAGATATGTAATTGTGGCACAAAATCACGATTTTAGGAAACTACGAATAATGAGGCTTTCAGAGGGTTTTTTTTGTGACAGTGGAGAGTTTCAAAGAGTAGTCACTTCTGTAACTTATCATACTCCATACATATCAATTCTCCAAAGATGTGCTGCACTCAGACATAGAAAAAGCCTTCTGCCAGTTTCTTTCCAGAGTCTTGTATATAGGAACAGTATTATAGGAGTTATATTCTTGTACATAGGAGCAGTATTTTAGTGGTTATATTCTTGTACATAGGAGCAGTATTATAGTAATTATATTCTTGTACATAGGGAGCAGTATTATAGTAATTATATTCTTGTACATAGGGAGCAGTATTATAGTAGTTATATTCTTGTATATAGGAGCAGTATTATAGTAGTTATATTCTTGTACATAAAGGACAGTATTATAGTAGTTATATTCTTGTACGTAGGGAGCAGTGTTATAGTAGTTATATTCTTGTATATAAAGGACCGTATTATAGTAGTTATATTCTTGTACATAAAGGACAGTATTATAGTAGTTATGTTCTTGTACATAGGGGCAGTATTATAGTAGTTATATTCTTGTACATAGGGGGCAGTATTCTAGTAGTTATATTCTTTTACATAGGGGGCAGTATTATAGTAGTTATTTTCTTGTACATAGGGGCAGTATTATAGTAGTTATATTCTTGTACATGGGGCAGTATTATAGTAGTTATATTCTTGTACATGGGGCAGTATTATAGTAGTTATATTCTTGTACATGGGGCAGTATTATAGTAGTTATATTCTGATACATAGGGGGCAGTATTATACTAGTTATATTCTTGTACATAGGGGCAGTATTATAGTAGTTATATTTTTGTACATAGGAGCAGTATTATAGTAGTTATTTTCTTGTACATAGTAGCAGTATTATAGTAGTTATATTCTTGTACATAGGGGCAGTATTATAGTAGTTATATTCTGGTACATAGGGGGCAGTATTATGGTAGCTATATTCTTCTACATAGGATCAGAATTATAGTAGTTATTTTCTTGTACATAGGGGCAGTATTATAGTAGTTATATTCTTGTGCATAGGGGCAGTATTATAGTAGTTATATTCTTGTACATAGGGGCAGTATTATAGTAGTTATATTCTTGTGCATAGGGGCAGTATTATAGTAGTTATATTCTTGTACATAGGGGCAGTATTATAGTAGTTATATTCTTGTATATAGGGGCAGTATTATAGTAGTTATATTCTTGTATATAGGGGGCAGTATTATAGTAGTTATATTCTTGTACATAGGAGCAGTATTATGGTAGTTATATTCTTGTACATAGGGGCAGTATTATAGTAACTATACTCCTTGTACACAGAGACAGCATGACAGTAGTATCCACGTTACAGGGGGAACTTTGAGGGAAATGGTTTTGCTGGCACAGATTCCTCTTTTTCTTTTATAAACATAGATCAAACATTGCTGCTATTAAGCAGAACACTTTA